>NC_077232.1:150515836-150816961 GCF_027887165.1 Monodelphis domestica
AGAGGGAAAGGCGGGGGGGAGGAGGGGAGGAAAAGAAAATGATCTTTGTTTCCAGTGAATAATGTATGAAAACGACCAAATAAAATAATGTTTAAAAATTAAAAAAAAAGAAAAAAATTAATTGTAAAACATTACAGTTACATTCCATTATTGAATATTGAGAATATTTCTTTATCATTTACTAACACCCTTAACTAGAATGTAATATCTTCAATTTATTTACACATAGATAAATAAAATATTTTGTATAGATTTGAAAGGATAATTTTAGTGTTGTGACCTAATCTAAATTAATTTTTATCATCAGGTAATATCCCAAATAAAATACACAAGTCAGTTTGGAATTTATAGTGGTTTAATTAATATAGAGGAAAGGAATTAAGGAGAAGGGAGAGGGAAAGGGTGGTAGGATTTCTCCCACCTGGCCTGTTCCAGGGAAAGTTCAAAGTCCTCCATCACAAGGTCTCTGAAGATTAGTGGCTTTCTAAGAGGGTAGGCTTTGGAAGGTAAAGGAGAAAGAATTAGCCTAAGCTCAGCTAGAGCTCAGTAAAGATGCCTAACCTGAAGTAGGCTACTCAGCTTCTCCCAGTTACTATCAAGGAAAACTCATTGCCAAACCAGACAATAGCTGCCACCATGCCAAGATGCCGGAGCTCTTAGCACACTCAGCGAGCTGTCACCTCTCTGCCACAAAAAAGAGACCGGAGAGAGGAAGTGATGAGAAATATATAGACAGTTTTTATATCACTTTCCTGTGTCTTACATGTACCAATGGTAGCTTAATCTTGCCTTAGGACAGCCCAGGGGGTCAGCCAGTTGTTTCTGATTTGTCATTTGTTAGCACATGTCTGTCATAGGCCATCCTCCTAAATACTTAATCCTTAATTATGGGTGTAGACATTCCTGTTTTGTTAGACTAAGTAGGGTGTAGTAATCTAAAGTTCACAGATTAGAGTAGGCATGTATTCATATTCTCTGTTGCCTTTTTTCTACATTAATAAGTGATCATTTTTATACCTTTACGACCATTCTTTCCTTCAGTTACTCCATTTATTTCTTGCTAGATCCAGGATCCACAAAAAATTGTGTCCGTTCTAGAACAAATCTCCTTCTATTTGTTTCAAAATGACTACTTTTTCCATTTTTAATTAGTGCCATTTCTACTTCCTTAAAAACATATCCAGAACTGTGCTAGTATGGTAAAAATGAAGTGGTTCCCCTGTCCTTGATCAAAAAACTGCTTATTATGGTGCTTTTACAAATATTTTATATTGCTCCAGCATCTTCCTTAAATTTCCTTAAAATAACTTTGTTTAGTCAGATCTCTTGTCAAGTTTTCTTTAAACTGTTTTTATATTCCACTTTTTCCCTCTATATTATGATATGATCTTTTTAATAGTAAATCACCTTTCTTGGTAATATTTGGCAATAGACTATTTATAAAAATGGTTATGCAGTTTCTTAAAGAGATTTTGCCACAAAGAGCACTCCTAATCTCTAAACTACATGGGGAAAAAGTTCTCAAAATATAAAGGATTACTGTAGGTAATGAAAAACATAGTGCTACATTATTTTCCTATACTCATTTTGTCCTGTTTCCTACTGGAGTTGCCTAAAGATCATTGTCAATTAATCAATAAACAAGCTTTTACTGAGTACTTACATGCTAGGCACTCTTTTAAGCAATGGAAATATTAGAAAAACAAAAGCAAAACTTATTTCCTCAAGGAACTTGTAATACTAACACATTCAATTACAAAAAATTCAAACATAAAATTTTGCTCACTTCTGTAAAAGTTCACCCAAAACTAAACATAAAAGAGTCACTGTAATACAATAGCTTGTGCTGTGGGCCTCTCTATCCAGACCCCAAGAAACAAAAAGATGAGAGCTGAATTACGATGCTGATGATCTGATAATGGCAACTGTCACTTCCATGATATTTTGATACATTTTAAGTCATATAATAGCCTTCCAGGATATATCCTAGAAGTATTGCTGTCTCCATTTTACAAATTACAATACTGCAGTGTGATAAATGTAGAATTAAACGAATGGTAGTCACTGATACTTTATAGAGTACTTGACTTTTTAATTCAATGCATTTTAATTTATTTCTTTGATGTGCATGAAACAGTATTGTGGGTAATCAGAAGCTATATCTGGTGCTATTATATTAGATATCTAAAGCCCAAAGAGATGTATTTTAGTTGGACTGGATCACAGAATCCACCTTTGTCCAAGTGAAGACTTCTAAGTAATCCATTATCACAACTGGCTGCTAAGAATCCTCTGCTGATCTATGCCTCATGCAGAAAGTAGCCAATCTAGCTGGATGGCATTTAGTTAGCTACCCTATAAAAAATTAGTTAGCTACCCTATAAAAAAATCAACAACTATGTAAGGTTGTGTTGTTCATAATCTGCATTCCATTTTGGATATTTGGAGATCTGATTATTAATCACTGAAGACCCCATTCATCTTTTCCTTTACCTTTTTTTTCTTTTAATGTGACATGAATGTTTCTGATCTTCCCATAGATAATAGAACATGTAAACACTTGTGTAGAAAGCTTTGCTAAAACTGTTACCCTAAAGCAAAGTAATTTGCATGACTGTAATTTATTTTTTTTGTTACTTGAAAGGGTACAAATGCCATCATAGAATTCATATCATAAGATTATGGGCTGATAAGTACATAATTAAAACTAATTTGTGTTGACATCAAAATGTCTAAATCTTTTCTTGGTTCAGTCACTTGCATTCTATATTCGCTAGCCTAAAAAAGAAAGTACCATTACTAGAAAGATGGAAAGATATACAATTATGGAATTTATCTGGAGTAAGTAGTGAGAGTTACATAATGTCCATGGCATAAAACTACAGATCAGTCATTGCATTAATCATGTGTTGAAACTTCTTTCACAAACTAATTACTTATTTTTGTAGAATTTTTGCCTTGGATATTCTTTTTTGACTTTTTCAGAATAATGTGGAAATGTCTTGCAGATAGTAGGTGCTGAGCAGATTTCTTGAGTGAATTAATAAATAAATGAATTCTCTCCACTACCTTTTATTTTTCAGGGGCCAGGCTCAGAACATATATTAACATCAAAATAGAAGAATTAAATGAACTAAGATGCACATTATTATTATTTTATCCTATTTTAATCCTTAACCAGCATTTAAAATTTTTCCCCAAAACATGAGAATTATGTAATTTAGACAATATATGCCTATGAAAACCCTCTCTCAAATTATACAACCACTGTAAATTAATTAACCCTACATGTTAGGGTCTCTTTTTTGCTTTTAGTATTTCTCTATTATTAAGAATTGAAGACAGTAGAGGATGTGTGTATTTTTTGAGACAGAAAGCAAAAGTATTTTGCAATGATTGAAAGGTATTGCTTATATCACGGACTTGTTTTCATTTCTAGTTTTAGATATAGAGTTTAAATTTTTTTGATCATGAGAAAGACTGTACAAGCTTATTGCTCCTCTTTTCCTGCAATGTTGTACCAATCTTATTCACTAGCCCCATGGGATATGAAAGGAAGACAGAGAGGAGACAAAGGAAGAAAAGGCAGCTGGACTTAGTTTGAGGAATGAATTCAAGCTGTAAGCTCTACCTTTAATTTAACCATTTGTATTCTTTGGAAACTAAATGAAATTTCTACTTTTTAAAAAGTATTGATATCTTTTGTTTTCACATCATTTAAATTCCTCGTATAACCTTTTCTCTCCCCTTTCTCATAGAACATAGAAAGAAGATTCTAAAGGTAGAGGAAAAAGAGAAAAGTGAAAAAATTAGTAAATTGATCAATATGGTGAACATATTTGAAAGAATGTGAAATAACCTACACTTGGGAACCTCCTCAGCTCTGGAAAGGAATAGGGGAGAGGCATCAGTGTTGTATCATATCTCTTCTTTTGGGCCAAACAATATGCTTTGAGCAATTTTTGTTAGTTTTGGGTGCCAATTAAAAACAGAAAGGAAAAAGTGTGTGTAGGAGGAGATTATATAAAGAATACATTTTTTTCTTGATTATCTTTTGAAAATGTCAGTTGCTCAGCTAGCATTTATGAAACTTACAATGTTCCAGGTTTTGTATTATGTGCTGCAAATACAAGGAAAGGCAAAAGAACTTTTTGTGCTCTCAAATAACTTATAGTATAATGGATAGTCAACGTACAAACACTTATGTATGAACCAGTTATATACAGAAGAAAATGGAGATAATCAATAAATGGGAACACTAGAATTAAGGAGGATTGAGTAAGACTTCCTGTAGAAGGTGGAATTTTAGCTGGAATGTTTTCTGAGAATAAACATAGAGTTCAGTGCCATTTGATGGCCAAGGATGAGGAATGGCTATGAAATACTTTCCAAGTCAAACAGAGAATTTTGTATTTGAATCTGGAGGTGACTGAGAGGTACTGGACTTTATTGCGTGGAGTAAGTAGGAAGAGAGTTGGATCTGCATTTTAGGAATAAAATTTGACAGCTGAATGAATGATAGATAGTAATGGGGAGCCACTAGAGACAGGGAGACCAACCAATACACTACTGGGATAGTCCAAGTATGAAGCAAGGAAGGCCTGCACCAATGTGGTAGCAGTATCAAAAGGAAAGAGGTATATATGAGAGATGTTATTAAGATTAAATCAATAATCTTTGCCAATAGATTGGATATAAAGGATGAGAGAGTACAATGAGTCAAAGATGACACCTAGGTTGTGAACTTGTATTACTCTGAAGGTGGTGAAACCTTTGACAATAATAGAAAATTCCCAAAGGAGGGAGGTTTGGGGAGAGGAAGAAAATGAATTCCATTTTGGACATTTGAACTTAAGATGTCAACAACACATCTATTTGAACATGTTGGCCAAGCAGTTGAACATGCAAAGTGTTGGTAGGCAGAAAAATTAGGGGTGACAAATAGAAGTGAGAATCATCTACATAGGAATGATCATTGAACCAATGGGAACTGATCACGGGGACAGTGGTTGATGCTAAGGTCTCACCTTACTAAAAGCTTGAGGGTTGAGGCTTCGTGGTTTAATTTTAGACCTGAGCTACTCTTCCCTGGGGCATTTAGGTGGTACAGTGGATAGAGGACAGAGCATGGATTCAGGAAGACCTGAGTTCAAATTTGATCAGGACAAGGCACTTAATTTTCTCTGCTTCAGTTTCTTTTTCAATAAAATGAGCTGGAGAAGGAATGGCAAAACCATTCTAATGTCTTTGCCAAGAAAACCTTAAAAAGGACCTTGAAGAGTTGGACATCACTGAAAACAACTAACAACAATTTTGCCCAGAGCAAATACTGATACAAGATACAAGCTCCAGAAAAATATGCAGACATTATTCACTGGATTTGTGAAGGCTCTGAAAAGTACTGGAACAGTTAAAAAGCCTGTAAAGCATTACAGTTGGGCTCAATATGGATGATTTTAGAGGGGTCACAGCAATGACATTCTTTCTAGCTTCCTCACTTTGTCCCTCATACTGGCCTATCTGCAGATATGAGAAAAAAACATTCCATCAGCTCAGCCACTGGTCCCATTGTCTGAGCTGATTATTGCCTTGAGAAACCAAACCCCTGGTGATGTTAATAAATCTCTTGAAATCACACAGTAGCAATAAATAATCTTCAGTTCATTCCCACTCATCACAGTAATTCTGATCCCCTGCCTTTCATTATTCAAAACTTAATCAGTTCCCCTTAATCCTCATTCCCTCATTTCCATGTTCCTCAACCAAACCTTTCTTCATGAAGAATATCCCATTCTTGATCTTCCACTGTGTTCTCTGCAATACATACTCATAGGTAACAAGCTTGCTTTCATTTGAAACCTTTTCCTTTCCCACATCTTTGATTTTCAGATTCTCACTGAGACCTGATTCCCTCTGATGCTCCACTTTCCCTGGACACTCTTTCTAGCACTAATTGTACTCTTATGTATTCCTCCATCAAACTGGTCCTGGTGTACAAGTTGGAATACCCCTTGCCCTCCAATTCCAGACTCTACTTCTAGCTCCATCATCACTCACTAGTCAGTAGCCAATGGTGTCTCCTTTAAGGTTCTCTCTATGTCTCTCTGTCTCTCTCTCTGTCTCTCTGTCTCTCTCTCTGTCTCTCTGTCTCTCTCTCTGTCTCTCTGTCTCTGTCTCTCTGTCTCTGTCTCTGTCTGTCTGTCTCTCTCTCTTTCTTCTTCTATCTTCAATGAGTTCAGTACATCACTCACAATCTTTTTCTCCTGCACATCTCCTGCTCTTGTATGAGGGGACTTATACATACATTTTGACATTCCATTTAATACCTTACCCTACTATTATATGGTGAGTCAATATGTAAGTATATGTCTCCTTATATGAATGTATCAATTGATCATGTTATTATATTTTAGACAAATATAGAACACATCAATATGAATACCAACATAATTATAAAATGAGAAATTATGTCATAGTGAATAATCATCTGATATCAGTTTCAAGAAAACCCTGGTTTATGTTTTGCCTCTAGAAGATCCTGATTATGTCAACCCTGGACCAATCACTTAATTTTCCAGTTCCTGAGGCAAGTCTTTTAAGAATATATTACATATTAAATGACTAATTTGATAGCTACTTGAAAAGAGTGTAAGCTAAGAATAAATTGTCCTACTGTCTGTTCCTTGTAAATGACCTCATCACTAAGAATTCTTTGCACCAATGAGGTCATAAGTTCGTGACTTCAAAATAATAAAAAAAATTACAAGTTTGAATTCCCTCTCAAGTCTTTGGAATTATGGGGGGGGGGAGCAGATAAGGCTTCTGTCACTTACAATATAAATTTTTTGCTTTGAGTCAGCCCTTCTAGCCATAAACATATAGCTATGGGAGGTTAGTCTTCACCACACTATTCCTGCAAAGACAATGTTCTGCTTCCCTAGTCTTTTAGACTTTAATCTCTTCCTCTACCTCATGTACCTCTCAGTTGTTCTTCACTGATATTGATGTTAGAAGATGGGTGCATTGATTAAAATCAGGTGGAAACATGTGATGACTATGAATCAAATAGAACTACTTTTGAATTGGGGAGTCTCCTGTCAACCTCATGTCTGTGAGGGCCTGGCCCTAATGCTTTTCCTAGGAGAGAGGAACAATTCAGCTAAAACTGCTTCTCAGAATGCCTCTTCATGCTTCTGCTGTGGAGAAGGATGCTTCTTTTGTTACTATTAGAGTCCTTTTCCTCACTGTTGTAGGTCACAAGGCTGGAGATTCTGGCTAGACCTTGTGACTCTTGTGTCTGTTGTTTGACAAGATGTTCAACTGTTCTCTAAGATGCTAATCTAGTGTCATAGAAGAATATGAAATAATTATTTATATGTGTTTTCTTGCCTGAAATGTTCTTCCTCTTAATGTTTGGGAATTGGGTCAGGCACAACATACATATACATATATATATATATATATATATATATATATATATATATACACAAACATGTATATATTAAATATATTCATGTTATGTTGTTTGTAAATATGTATTATATGTAATATATGTAAATATATATAAACAAATACATAAAACACTATAGAATATTTTTATTCCAAGGTATAGATGCCTTTGTTTTTTATGTTTTTCAGACATTTTGCCTCATTTCACTATTTTCAAATGGACAAGTTTTATTTAGAAATGCCCTTGACTCTTTTTCAATATTAGGTAATATTAGTAGGCTAATGTACTCTGGCACACTCAGGGTCAAAGCAACAAACTACTTAAGAGAAGGGCATTTCATTATCACCTTTGAAGGATGTATAATATATTCTGAAATTTCTTCATGGATCTCAATCCTGTATACAGGAAGTATCAGATAATACAATACTATTAAGTATAAGGGGTAAAAATGGGGGGTTATATAAAAGGTTGGACTGGATTATTCAAGATTAGGATCATCAGGAATTTTAATTAATTCCAGAGAGATTTATTTAAAACTTATTTATAAAATATAGAAAGTGAAAATTAAAAAAAAAATCAGAGAGAGAATAGGGTAAGATATCTAGCCTAACCATTAAATATTTTGCTCTGGCCTCTGGCTAAACCCAAGCAGAGCTAATTAGCCCTTAGCAGGAGGGGTCTTGTCCTTGAGCAGAGGACCTGGGGATGCAGGATGCCTCTCTTAAGAAGGTAGGTATCTCCTGAGGCTAGTCCCTTCACAAAATCCAGTAAAGGAGTCAGCCTTTTTCACTCACCCCAAGTTGTAGTTAAAGAAAGTAGAAGTAGTCCAAGATCCTCAGGCAGAGTTCCTCCCAAGTCAAGTCAAAGATGAAAGAACAAAGGGAGCCTCTTCACAGGAAGTTTCTTGGCCTTTTTAAAGATCATTCCTTTTATCACTCCCTATGACTTCCTTCCATTTTACGTGCACCAATTATGGCCAAAGCTTTGCTTGGGACTGCCCAGGGGGCAGCCACTCAATTCTGATTCATCACCCACTATCTCACATGTAGGTCACAGATTCCACCACTCAAGTGTAAGTGGGATGTTTACACTTCTGCTGATTAAATCCAAAATTGGACAGGGGAGAGTTAATTTAATCTTCACAATCAGGGGAGAGTTAATTTAATCTTAACATAAGATTTCCATCATCAATGATGGATACTTAATATTGATTTTACCTGATCCTCAAATACTAGAGAAAATTCAACAAAATTATTTCTTAAAGCTCAAGAAATGAGTTTTATATCCTAAACACCTATAAATTGATAGTGATCATTAATATAATGTAGAAACATCACTTTTGAATACTTTAAATGTTACTTTTGGAATCGGAAATTTGATGTTATTCATTCATTTGTTCTTATTTGATTAACACAGTTATGTGATCTGAAATAATAACTTTTGTTATTTGGCTATCACCATAAACACTTCTTACCTCTGACTGTTAAAACTGTAAGATCTGATTTTGTTATTAAACTTCCTTGGTTAAGTAGCATTTTTATTATGGTTATAGAAGGCTAAGAAAGACTTGGGAGACATGAATTGGATCATGAGTGTTTTCCCTTCTTCCACATCTGTGTAGAGATGGCACTTAGTTGGATATTTAACATTTAACATGGGTGAGTGTCTTTGCCAGTGCATCATTAGGCTGGCTATAACCTGAATCCCATTGGGCAGATTCAGATTTTTACAAATTTGAGAATCAGACCCCAGTAATCCTTGGAGAAGGAAATTTTGCATTGTCTGAATTTCCTAGGAAGTTCTCCATTTCTCTAACACATGGAAAAACAGATTGGGGAATGTGTTCCTTGGGTCTTTGTCTTTATGTCCTTTTGTATTTTGACTGTGCTTGGCATATTCCAGAGTACTGAGGTACAGTTTTCTGGTAAGGATTGAAAGTATGTTAATAAGACTATAGAGCAAAAGCTCAGCCTACATTTCTGATACAATTATTGTTCTGAGATTCTACCGCATTATTCTAAAGGTCTGTTTGAGAGCCTCAAATATAATAGGCAAAACTGAGCAGTGTAGTAAATAGACCATTGGAGGCTGGTATAGGTACATTATGGTTCATCTAGTTTTGGGGTATGGAGAGTCCTCATTAACTTCAATTCCCTACATCCCTTATAATCCTATTAAATTTTATGTGCTTAGAGGAGAAGTTTGCCTTTTTTTTCAGACTTGTATGATTATTGCCTTGAAACTTAGTGCTTAATTTTAAAACCAAATAGAATTACAACCTCATCCATTTTAGAAATTTATTTATGGGTAGTTGGTGTTCTTCTGGCACCCCCAAAATTTGATAGCGGGTAGCAGGGTACAGGAGAAACCCTATCACTGGATATAGAGAGGGAGGGAAATAGATAAAATGGAGTTCTAGAAGTCAATGGCTGCTGCTTCAATGGTAGTATTTTGAGTACTTTGTGGTCCAGTCTTTATCTTCTGCCTTATGGGTGATGAAAAGGCATGATATTTTAAGAGAGAATAAACCTGTTTTACAAAATTTATGAATAAATGTGCTTCATGTATCAACTCTACAATATCATGAAATTCAAAAAAACTTGGCATTCAAATTTGGTAATCACTGTCATGAGATAGATGCAAACCTTAAATATTATACAAATATATCTAAGATGTTAATGCTGATGCTGAATTTAAAGTATAAGTCTATTTAAATTTAAATGATAAATTATAATGGAACAGAAAGGTGAATACAGTTTAGGCAGACTGCCACACACCTGATAGACCAGATGGGGAGAAAGACAGTAGATGGCAGCACATTGAAGTAAAGAAGCCATTGTTATAAATCTAGAAGTTGGTTTAATTTTGTTTTTAAATGTTCTTTGATTCACAAATTACTTGTCTAACCTCAAGTTATCAACCAGAAGTTCCTTAGATATTCTTCCTATCATCCAAATTCATTTATGATTTAATTGGGCTATGCCACAGCAAATCATTCCTTAATTCTGGTAAACCTGTGTTGGTATGTGCTAATGCTTTCAAAGTTTTGTCATTTATTATTAAGTATAGCATACAGTTAGTCAATTTTTTCAAGAAAGTCAAATTGGTATCTTTAGCTAGATCAAACCATAAAGAATAGTGAATACTTATTTCAGCAATTATTTTTGGGAAACTAGTAAAAATAAGTACTATCAAGAGTATACTTTTAAAAATAAAATAAATTAGAAAGTTTTCTTTCATACTATTACATTAAGCTATAGTTATTTTTCTTTGCACCTATCTTAGCCCTGTCGTCCATCTATTGAAAATAGAAAAATTTGTGAGAAAATATAATGAGAGGTTAAATAAGTGATAGAGGAGGACATCTTATTTCTTTTCTCACTGAAGCAACAAACAATAAATAAAGCATATATGTATGTATGTATGTATATAGAAATACATATATTCAAAAGTATATTATACATATTTATTAATTTAATATAGATTTGGTGTTTGATATTTATGCATACTTATATAATTATACAACATACATTTGTCTCTACATATATAAACATTTGATATATATGTATGCATCTATGAACATTAAGGGGTGTATGGGATGCTCAGGGAGGAGTAATATCTTTGGTATGGAGGGCTTGTCGTGCCCTCCTAGGGCAGCTCTCCAGCCTCTGACCCTCACCTGAATCCCAGCTCTCACTTGTGGCTCCTAGTAGCTGCTAGCATGTGGCAGGGGCCACAACCCGGGCAACAGCTTCGACAGGCCGGCTAAACCTTGTGAGGGTAGCCATCGGGTCATCGACCCCTGGTGAACCAGGGCTTTGCTCACCCAGCATGTGAAGACTGCTTTGGCCGAAAAGGCGGAAGAAACCAACAAGAAGGTTCAACGGCTGAGATGGCAACGCAGCAAAGCACTGTGGAGTGCTTAGGGCGTGTTGGAGCACAAAAGACAATGCGGCCATCCAATGCAGCTGAGGAAGTCTCCAGGTGTAACGACTTTTCATGCCACTGGACCCAGGCTTCCAACGCCGAGAGAGTGGGACTGTCTCTGTGCATTGACTTTTCCACTTAAATCTTCATGCACAAGTGTCTTTGTGCACAAAAACCCACAAAGACAATCATCCTCGGTTACCGAGAGACTACTACCAATAAACGTTAAGCCCATTATATCATGTTAGATATATCTTTATGTTAATAGAATTATAAGCATATATATATAACAAATATAATACTATATAGACTTGACTATTCTTCATAGATACTAAAATAAATTCATGATATTGAGGATCATTAATTAACACAAGTCTTATGAAAATGAGGATGTAAAATTGAGTCTGTTAGATATCTGCCAGTCAGTCAATATAGAAGGGGAAGTAAATGTAAGCCAGAAGGGCTTATCAGTAGTATGAAATTACTCCAATATTTACTGGTGATTTATTTCTAGCCACTTAAAGGGTGAAAACAAAACAAAACAAAACAAAACTTCCAAATAATAGATTCTCCTAAAAATAAGAAAGTTGCACAAGGATTCTTATTGGCTATCCTAGGATTTTTCCCTCTATTGAGATCTTTGAATGACAAAAACTTCCCTACATGCCAAAATTTGATTTTGATAGTTATTGTGTGAATGGTAATTATCATAGTTAAAACAAATGAAAGTCCTTGTTATTTTTGCAATTATTTCCATTTTTCCAACTAAAAGAAGATTCAATTTTCAGAATTAGACTGCTAAATCTACTTCTTAAAAGTACATTCATGCCAACATTTAGAATGTCAAACATATTATACATAATCACTTATTAATTTAATATATGACATGATGTGTGGAGTGCTTTTGATTCACTAAAAGAAAAGCAAATAAATATTCTGAAGGCAATTGCCATACATATTATTCTAGTGGATGTTAAATGATAATTAAATAGATATTTAATCAGTATCCAGATAATTGTCACTTGACCTGTTTAAGCAGGTCAATAGAACAATACCAGCAGAATGCATTTAAATCACACTAAACAAATGGTTGGGGTATTTCTATTTCAGAGTATTTATTCCATGTATTTTTAATTGGAAGTTTTTTTTCTTGATTTTTTCAGATTACTTTATACACATTGCATTATATCTTTAAAGAGTAAGTGATATTGTAAGTAAATATCAGAGTCTCTGGGTTAAGTTATTATCTTTATCTATGTAGTTGGGTGATGAAAAATATGCTAGAATGAAGGATTCAAATAACAATGTATGTGTATAAATTTAAAATTAAGTCACTTCCATCATGCTACAGCATCCATTTAAATCTCAATCTATTATTTTTCATTTTTCTTTCCTACCACGAAAATCCTTGAAAATAAATTGTGCACATACACACATAAATAAGTATACATACAAATGCAGATGTGCATGTGTATACGTGAAGACACAGGTACCTATATATAACATACTTCCATTATTTATGTCTCTTATACAAATAAATACATGTGTGTGTGTGTGTATGAAGATTTAAGAATTGAATTTAATTTTTTGGGACACAAGGGAAATTCCTGAAAGAATTTGCCTCCATTGATGAAGATCAGGAACTTATTATTTAGGGCACTGAAAATTTCATAAATAATTAATGAATACTTTTTTGATTGCTTGACTGATTTTTAATCTATAATGAAGAAATAAAATAACAATCTGGGAAAAAGTGAGCCTTTTTTTATTCCACATTTATTGAGATTTTACTTTCTCAGAATATATACAAACACACATGTATAAACATTCTTTTCCTCTTGGAGTCTATATAAAAATATTAAAACTAGAGCAAACTAATTTGGAATTCATTCTTGGTAAGATAATATTTTCTGTTTTAGGATATATGCATAAATGGGCTAAATAAATATTATAATGTTTCACATATATGAAATGGTATCATGCATTAGAAAATTCTTTCTGTTACTTAAAAATGGTTCTTAAATTCCTTTGCTAGGATATTGTTAGAGGGCGGGAAATTTTAAAGAAATGGTCACTAGTTCAAATTTCATGAGTTTTTTTTTTTTTAGTTCATAAAACATATCTGGAACACATGTAATTCCTAAAAGTCCTCTAATAAAACCCCCTCCTGAAACTAACATTCAATAATTTCATGTTAGCAGTAATTTGCTTAAATTATGATGGATTGAATATCAGTAATTCTAGTCTATCAGTTAATAGACTAGACTTTTTTTGATTGCTTGTTAACTGTAAGTTAATATAATTTTATGCGTTTGGAAGGAGAATTAGACTATTTAAAATTGTTAATTGTTCACATTTTCCCTATTTTAAATTAAACTTCTCAAGATGCATTTATTCTGAGTAATTTATTTCTAAAGTTATCTGATATGTGAGAATTCATACATTTTATAAATCTCCTACCTCCAACAGTTGCTTCACTTAGAGCCTATACTTGTTGAATAAGGAATGGAATTTCTGCAACAGCAAGAGAAAAACATTCTAGTTCTAGTCCTTCTGAGTCGGCCATCAATTAAGCTCCCTCTTAGCACCTTCTCCTATCTTCTACACTACACCTCTAACATTTATTTTGTCTGAGATTTTCCCTTTGTGAGTACTGCAGTTTCACTTTGTTGAATTTCCTGCCTCCTTAAAACAGCTTCAGCCAAAATCAAAGTCTTAGGAATGATTACAACCAACCCCAAAATATTCCTCAATGATTAAGAGATATCTGCCTTATCATACTGTAAAAAATAGACTTGAATACAGGACTACAATCCCCACAAGCCTTTGCTCCACTTCCCCAAAATGCTTTGTAATCTCACGGGAATTCTGAGGTGGGCTGAGATCTAGGAAGGATTTAAGCTGGTGTCAAAGGTTTTTGGGTTCTCTTTTGGACTTCCGTTTTGGAGCAGATGCATCTCTTCTGTGATGTGAGGTTATCTGGCCTAGGCCTCTGGCCTAGGCACGTGTTTTTTCTTATTCTGTATTTTCTTTAATCTTTAACCTTTAATAAACCTCTAAAAAAATATAATACTCCTTGCAGAGAGAAACTAATTTCTACCTGCCTCAGTCTCCCCATATTCCTAAATTTTAACTGTTACAGAATGGCAACCACTAGATTGGATGGGAACTTCTCAAATTTTTTAGCCTAGATAATGATTTTTTAAAGCCAAATTTCTCTAAGATGCTCTTTAGAAAACTATCTTGATCAGCTCCTGCCTGCGGCCTTCTCCTGCTCCTGCTTCTGCAGCCTGTCATCTGGTGCCCAAGCTCCTGGCCCTGCTTGTCTTTTTTTTTACCCTCCCAAAGCTGTTGATCAGCTCCTGCCTGCCTGCTGCCGCCATCTGCTTGGGACAGCTGCTTCTCCTGGCCCCACCCCAGCTGCCTGCTGGTCTGTGCTCTCTCCCTCACCTGGCCCACCTGATTCAACCAAGATTGTAATCACCTGATGACCTGCTTGCCCAACAAACCCAGATCCTTGATGGGTAACAAAACGGGGGTGGGGATGGGGGTGGGGAGTGTATTGACTCCTCGTGGGTGGCCTGGGCACCATGTGGACTGGGGCAGGAGGAGGTATCAGAGCAGGGGAGAGAGAAAAGGGAGAGGAGAAGAAACAGACTTTTCAAACAGACTTTTAAGCAATGGGCTGTTTAAAAGGATACCTTTTAACTGTTCTGGTAATTTCATTGACTTCACCTGCCTGTCAGGGAACAGACTCAGCCCAAAGATTCAACTTTAACTTTGAAGGGGCAGCTGGGTGGCCCAGCGAACTGATGGCCAGGCCTAAAGACATTCGGTCCTGGGTTAAAATCCGGCCTCACATACTTCCCAGCTGTGGGGCCCTGGACGGGTCCTTTGAACCCCATTGCCTAGCCCTTACCACTCTGCCTTCTGACAATAGACATTTAAATGGATAAGAACCCAAGGAACTTTGAAGAGACAAAGGCTATATTCTAAGGCATTTCAGACTCCGATGGTTTATAAAAATCTTTGTATTCTATTGCATTTTTTGTTATGGTTTAACTTTGTGATTTTAAGTTCATATATTACTAGATTCAAAATTATTCTGCTTGAACTGAAGGTTGATTGAATTTATTTTGAATGTACTTAGTTTTAAAAATTCTATTGTTTTCCCCCTATAACTATTGAACAAATATTATTGTGAATAAGCCCATATATGAAAAAACAGCTTTTTTCTATTTTGCCGAGGATAGATGGACTTCAGAACTGGTTATAATTGTATTAACAACCTTGGAAAAATTTAATGTGCTAAATACCTCAAATGATTTGATTTTAAGGGTTTTTTTAATATTATTTTTGGAACTTTTTTTTTAACAATCTCTGGTTATTTTTGCCTACCCCTACTGCGAGGTAAGGCCAATAGTAGCTGAAGTGAAATACATTTTATAACCCCCAACCTTCCCACATTTCTAAATATGTGAATGGAAGTTGGGCAGTTAATCTCAGGGCATTTGTATCCCTAAAAGCCTCCAAAAGGAGCACCCCTTTATTTATACTCTTCAGGTCACTACTTTACTTGCACCAGAATGATATATAGATTTCTTGATTATGTTCTAAACCCAAGATGAGTTTACTTTATTTAAAAAATATGTTTTATTCACCAAGGTTGAAAGATTGCTATGTTTGTAAAAATTGTGACAAATGTCCATCAATTCATAGGTTTTAAAAATGCCATACAGCAACTTATGTGAAATGTGAAAGTGTGTTTGTTTGCTATTGTAGTTAATTGGGCTATTGAGAATTTTGGGGATATTGATAACTACATATTTGTACTACTGTATTTTTAAAAAATAAAAAATTGTTAACCTTGTTCAATTCATTTGCCTTCTACTCACAGTGGAGCATGGCCAGATATTAAGAGGAAATGGATCTCATTTTTTTGTGAGAAAGCCTTGCATTTTATATCTTTTCTTTTGGATTTTTCTGATATCTTTTTTATTTAAATTGCAAAGTTTAAATTCCTTTTGAGAGGAATTTTAGGTAAAGAAGATGCTACCTCTCTGAATCTAGAACTGAACTGTTGCAGAAGCCACCATGAAGATGCCTCCAGACCAAAAGTTGCACAAAATTGAACTTTGGGTGTGGTTGCTTGAACATTTATTTGTATGTATACTTTTATGCCAAAGGGGACTGCTCCCTAACTGGCTTTTTGTCAATGCGTTTCAGCAATTATTGGTTTAATTTTTTTTTCTTTCTCTTATCCTCAAATTATTGTAATGTTTAAGTTGATTATGTTCTCATGATCCTTTTTGGGGAAACTTTGCTCCCCAACAACGATCAAATGGAGGGATGTAAAAAATAGACTCTCCTTGCAGAGAGAAACTAATTTCTACCTGCCTCAGTCTCCGCATATTCCTAAATTTTAACTGTTAGAATACATACCCTCCCCATTTCAGTGATCCTGAACCTCTAGCAGTTATTGTTCAAACCCTATCCTCTAGTCATCCACTCATTATTCTGTTATCCCTCAACCCATTTCTCTCTTAACTCTCCCCTCATCATCTCACTCTTAAAAATAAACACATCTTCTACTGTCTTCTATTAAAATTCTACTCCATAGGTAACAGGATAGCTTTGATCTTTTAAAAATATTTTCTAAGAATATTTTTAAAAATTGAATATTATTTTGTGGATAAACATGGTGGCAGTGTAGATGCAGGACTCCTCCTCTCTTCATAACCTACCAATGTATACTACCTCAAAAGACCAAAAAACCCAAAATTATATGAAGGAAGGAACTCCACAGTATGGCACAGCATTGAAGGTACCTGGGATATGGGCATTTCCACACTATAAGAGGGTGAAATAGCTTCCAACAAAATGGGAGCTTATCAACCTTCCCCCACACATGGAGCCAGTGTGCTAAAGTCAAAACTAGTGCACTAGAATCAGTGAATGAGATGAGTGAGGGGCATCACTAGAGTGAGTGAGGGGCACCTGTAGGTCTTTGGCAGCTGACTAAGACTACCAAGACCTACCCCTGAGAGCAGCTAGACTTGAGGCCTTAGCAGGCTGAAGAGCCCAGACCTTGGGCACAGAGATAGTTCAGACAATGGTGGCAAACAGTAGAAACTATGAAGACTGGAGAGGTGGCCTCAGGCAAAAACCACCCTCCTTAGCTCCATACACAGAGAGTCTGCCTTCCTCCCTCAGACTTCTGAATAGAAAGGGAAGGAAAAACCAGAATAGTGATGGCCAGCAATGCCCAGGAAAAACAACTTCCCAATACGAAGAAGAACAAGAAGGCACTGATCCTGAGTAATTTTTATGTAGGAAAAATTCAGACTACAGAAGAGGACATAGAAATAAATGCATTCAAATCTTCCAAAAATAGAAATTGGCCACACATTCTTGAAAAATTTAAATCTGAGCTCATAAGGCAAGAATTGTGGCAAGAAAGGTACAGAAAAATTCAAAATGAAAATAACAGTTTAAAGGACAGGAACTCCCAATTGGAGACCAAAATTAAACAGCTGTAAGCCATGAAAAGCAGGATAGACCAAACCAAAAAGGGAAATCAAAAGATTATAGCATAAAACAAGTACTTAAATCCAGGAATTGGTCCACTGGAAGGCAATGATTTCACACAACAGCATGAATTAATAAAGCAAAGTCAAAAGACTGACAAAATAAAAAAAAAATATCTCACTGACAAGATGACAGAACATGGAAATCAGTCTTGAGGAGACAATTTGAGAATCATTGGCCTAACTGAAAACACAGAAATAAACAGAAATCTTGACATCATACTACAAGAAATTATGCAAGAAAACTGCCCTGATGTTCGAGAACAAGAGGGCAAAATAGACATTGAAATAGTTCAAAGAACACCATCCACGCTAACTTCTCAAAAGACAACCCCCAAGAATGTAATTGCCAAATTCAAGAGCTTTCATGCTAAGGAGAATATCTTACAAGAAGCCAAAAAAGATACAATTCAGATATCAAGGAGCACTAATCAGGATTACACAGGATCTGGCAGCTTCTACACAAAAGGATGGCAAGACTTGGAATATGATATTCAGAAAGGCAAGAGAAATGGGTCTTCAACCAAGGATCACCTACCTATCAAAATTGACTATATAATTTCAGGGGTAAGATTTCCAAGTATTTGTAAAGAAAAGACCAGAACTAACCAGAAAGAATGATATCCAAACACAAAAATCAAGAAAAAACATGAAAAGGTAAATAAGAAAGACAGGGGGTAAGGAAAAAAAAATGTTTTCCTATTTAAATTTTCTTCTTTAAGTGCCTCAGTATGATGAAATTAATTGAATTAATTTATGGGAAAATATTATTTGTAACTCTCGAAAATTATATTCACTATTACAGTAATTAGAATAATCATTCATAGGTAGAGACAGGGGTAATAAGTGGTATAAGATATATGCAAAAAAGAAAAAGTGAGGGGGGAATAGAAGAAAGCACCAAGAGAAACTTGACTGAATAAGATAAATAGGATAATCTGTATCAAATATAGAGAAAAGGAGAAGAATACTATTTTAAGAAGGAGAAGAAGAGAGTGCTAATAGGTAATATTTAAACTTTATTCTCAGTGAAATCAATTCTGAGAGGAAAGAATATCTAGATCCCTTGGAGTATTGAATTCTATCTTACCCTTTAAGGAAAGTGAGGAGGGGGAAAAAGTGGAGAGCACAAAAATGGAGGGGGGAAAGGGGGGAGGGAGGGAACTTAATGGACCCTAAAAAATAAGAAGGGAACTAAATGGGAGGGGGCAGAAAGGTAAGTATCATAAGGGTAAAGATAAGGGGGACTGACTAAAGGCAAACAACTTGGATATCTGACAAAGCCAAAATAAAAATATATCTAATTAAAAGAGATAGGGAATGTAATTACATCCTGATAAAAGGCAGTAAAGACAATGAGGAAATATCAGTAATCACCATGTATGCAGCATCCAAATTTCTAAATGAGAAATTAGTAGAGTTAAAAAAGAAAATAGATAGTAAAACTATACTAGTGGGAGACCTGAACTTTTCCCTATCAAATCTAGATGAATCAAGCCAAAAAAAATAAATAAGAAAGAGGTAAGAGATGTCAATTATAGCTTATGAATCAATTAGAGTTAATAGATATGTACAGAAAAATAAATAGGGATAAAATGAATACACCTTTTCAGCAGCACATGTTACATTCACAAAGGTTGACTATGTACTAGGGCATAAAATCATGGTAAAAATGTAAAAAAGCAGAAATAGTAAATGCAACCTTTTCAGATCATAATGCATTAAAAATAATAATTTGTAAGGGTACGTGAAGAGGAAAATAAAAAAAAAATAATTGGAAATTAAATAATACAATTCTCTAAAATCTGTTAGTAAAAGAACAAATCATAGAAATAATTCACAATTTGATTGAAGAAAATGACAATGATGAGGCATCCTTTGAAAATCTATGGGAATGTAGCCAAAGCAGTACTCAGGAGGGAATTTATATACTTGAGTGCATATATTAACAAATTAGGAAGGTCAAAGGTCAAACAACTGGACATGGAAATAAAAAAAAACTTGAATGTGAATTAATTAAAGATTCTCACATGAAAACTAAATTAGAGATCCTAAAAATTAAAGGAAAAATTAATAAAATCAAATTTGAAAGAACTAAAAACAGAAAAAGAAAACTATAGACCAATCTCCTTAATGAACATAGGTGCAAAAATCTTAAATAGAATATTAGCAAAAAGACTCCAGCAAGTTGTCATGAGGGTTATTCATTATGATCAGGTAGGATCTATGTCAGGAATGCAAGGATGGTTCAGCATTAGGAAAACCATCAACATAATTGACCATATCAACAAGCAAAACAACCAAAGTCACATGATTATCTCAATAGATGCAAAAAAAGCCTTTGACAAAATACAACACTCATTTCTATTAAAAACATGACAAAGTATAGGAATAGAAAAGGTCTTTCCTAAAAATAATAAACAGTATATATCTAAAACCATCAATGAACATCATCTGCAATGGAAAAACTAAAATACTTCCCAATGAGATCAGGAGTGAAATAAGGATGCCCATTATCACCTCTATTATTGAATTTGCAGATGATATGATGTTCTACTTAAAGAATGCTAGAGTATCAACTAAAAAGTTATTAGAAATAATCAACAACTTTAACAAAGTTGCAGATACAAAATAAATCCTCATAAATCATCAGAATTTATATATATTTCCAACACATCTCAGCAGCAATAGGTAGAAAGAGAAATTCCATTTAAAACTACCCTAAACAATATAAAATATTTAGCAATCTATCTGCCAAAACAAACACAGAAACTATATGAGCACAACTAAAAAATACTTTCCTCACAATTAAAACTAGATCTAAATAGTTGAAAAAGCATTAATTGCTCATGGGTACGATGAGTTAACATAATAAAAATGACAATCACACCCAAACTTATTTACTTATTTAGCGTTATATGCATCGAACTACCAAGAAAAAAAAAATTTTTTTTACTGAATTAGAAAAAAGCATAATAAAGTTCATTTGGAAGAATAGCAGATCAAGGATATCCAGGGAAATACTGAAAAGAAAATGTAAAGGAAAGTGGCTTAGAAATATCAGATCTCAAACTATACTATAAAGCAGTGGTCATCAAATGATATTGTACTAGCTTAGAGACAGAAAGGAGGATCAGTGGAATAGTTTGGGGTAACTGATCTCAACAAGACAGTCTACAATAAAATCCAAAGATTACAGCTTCTGGGTCAAAAACCCACTATTTGACAAAAACTGCTGGGAAAATTGTAAGACAGTATGGGACAGATTGGGTTTCGTTCAACATCTCATATACTACATCAAGATAAACTCAGAATTCCAAATTCTTTCCCTTCCTCAAACCCCTCTCTTACTCACTGAAAGTACAAGTAACATACCAATTATTCATATGAAGTAATGCAAAACATATTTCTATATTAAACATCTATAAATGTAAGATGGAAAAAAAAGTAAGGTTTTAAAAATATGCTGTAATCTATATGCAGAGTCCATCAGTTCTTCCTCTGGCAATAAATATCACTTTTCTTCATGAGTCTTGGAATATTGTCTTGATCAGAGTAGCTAAGTCTTGCAAAATTTATCATAATTATAATAGTGCTGTTATTGTATACAATGTTCTGCTTCTGCTCACTTCATATACAATTTATATAAATGTATATATGACTTTCTCAGTTTTCCTGAAACTATCCTGCTCATTATTTCTTAAAGCACAATAGTATTCTATCACAGTCATAAATCAAAACTTGTTTGGCCATTTCACAACTGACATCTTTTTCTTTGCCACCACAATAAAATAAAAGAACTGCACTAAATATTATTGTAGAGAGAGGTCCTTGTCTGCATGGTTAGTTCATCTAATGAATTTCAGATAGTATTTAAGAGTTTTAATTTTCTTATTCTGAAACTTCTGAAAACTGTTTGTATCATTTTATCATTCATCAATTGAGGAATAGCTCTTATTTTGTAAAATAAACTTTGCCATTTCCTTTATATTTGAGAAATTAGACTTATCAGAGAAACTGGCTATAAATTACCTCACACACACACAATTTCCTAATTTTCCTTTTAATAGTTTACTTTATGAAAAAACACAATATGCTCCTTTTATCAAGAGGTCAGTACCTGGCTCACAGTCTTTCTTTTTTATCTCAACTTCTACCCTTATACTAGGGAACTTCAATAGATAGATAAAATAGATAGATGCATAGATGGATGGATGGATGCATGCATGGATGGATATATAGATACATATACAGATATAGATAGATAGATAGATAGATAGATAGATAGATAGATAGATAGATAGATAGATAGATAGATAGATTCCTCAAAAACCCTTACCTTCAAATTGTTTATCTTACTCATGTGTCCTAATCTATTCCTCCACACTATCTCAGCTACATGCAGAGTGGGTCATGTTCTTGGTCTTGCCATCACCAACAAGAGTTTCCTTTCCATGTTCATGAACTCTAGAATTCTCTCATCAGGTCACAATTTGGTATCAATTCTATTCTCCTTCAACCTCTCAATTCATGACATTGTTCTTCACTGTGACTTTTAATTCCTCTGATCCTTATTTCTTTCCCTGTCCTTTATTCATACACTGATTACACTCTCATCTTTCCCCTATGGTGACTCTTGAAAACCAGTTCAATGGCACATTATTCTGTTAATTCTCTTAAAGCTCTTGCTCTATCATACTATTACTTATCTTCCTCTACCAAGCAGAAGTCTTCCATTATTTCTACCATCCATTGGCTTTGCTTATATTTCTTAGGCTGCTGAATGAAACTGAAAGAAACCATAACAGCATATTTAATTGGGTCCACTATAAAATTATGTTAAGTAATGTTAACTGGTTCCTTAGTCAAAATAATATTGTGTGACTTCTTAATGCTTTACTATACCACTCACCACTTTTATCTTTTATCCATATCTTTTAAACCTCCTTCAAACCTACTATGTCCAACCATTCTGAAGGGCAATTTGGAACTATGCCCAAAGGGCGATAAAAGACTGTCTACCCTTTGATCCAGCCATAGCACTGCTGGGCTTGTACCCCAAAGAGATAATAAGGAAAAAGACTTGTACAAGAATATTCATAGCTGCACTCTTTGTGGTGGCCAAAAATTGGAAAATGAGGGGATGCCCTTCAATTGGGGAATGGCTGAACAAATTGTGGTATATATTGTTGATGGAATACTATTGTGCTGAAAGGAATAATAAAGTGGAGGAATTCCATGGAGACTGGAACAACTGCCAGGAAGTGATGCAGAGCAAAAGGAGCAGAACCAGGAAAACATTGTACACAGAGACTGATACATTGTGGTACAATCGAAGGTGATGGACTTCTCCATTAGTGGCAGTGCAATGTCCCTGAACAATCTGCAGGGATCTAAAAAACACTATCCACAAGCAGAAGATAAACTGCGGGAGTAAAAACACCGATGAAAAGCAACTGCTTGACTACAGGGGTGGAAGGGATATGACTGAGGAGAGACTCTGAATGAACACACTAATGCACATACCAACAACAAGGAAATGGGTTTGAATCAAGAACACACGTGATACCCAGTGGAATCGCACGTGGGCTATGGGAGAGGTGGTGGGAGGGTTGGGAGGGAAGAAAAGAAAATTATCTTTGTTTCCAATGAATAATGTTTGGAAATGACCAAATAAAAATTAAAAAAAAAACCTACTATGACTCCTCTCAACCAATCCTCATAACTGAAAACTTACTATTTTATTGAAAAACAAGAGGTTACTTGCATAGAGCTTTTGCCCTTCCTCATCTCATATCACTTAGATGTCCTAAGACACTTCATTTATCCCAGTTTCAAATGAAAAATGGCTCATCTGATTGTGAAGGTAAAACCCTCTAAATGAACAGGAAATTCTATTCCTTCTTATCTTTTCCAGAAGGTACCCCCTTTTATCATTTCCATATTCTTCCTTATTTATTATCTAAAAGTGTGACCCTACTGTATTATACTGAATCTCCCATTCTCAAAAAATTCTCCCTCAATCCAACCATATCCATTAGCTACTATTCTTATATCTCTCCCTCCCTGTGTGGATAAACTTGCTGAGAAGTCCATCTACCTCTTATATTCACCTTAAATCTATAACCTAGCTTCTAACCTTATCCATCAACTGAAACTTCTTCCTCTATAGTTATTAATATATTTCAGTTGCCAAATGCCTTTTCTCCATCGTTATTATTGATCTCGGCAAGGCTTTGACACTTTTAATCACTCTCCTCTACTGGGCATTCTTTTATCTTTGGGTTTGGTCATCACTATTTTCTTCTGTTTTTTTCTACCTGTGATAATTCATTTTTAGTATTATTGGATGAATCTTTATTCTGGTCCTGTTCCCTATCCATGGATGCCCCTCAAGGGTCTGTCTTAGGGCTTCTTCTCTTCCCTCTATCTTTCTCTCATTTCACATGATAATTCCATTAGCTCTCATGCATTCAGTTATCAAGACTATGCAAATGTGTTTATCTAGCTCTCTGTTGACCTTCAGTCTTGTATCATCAATTACCTATGAGATATCAAAAACTAGAAAGTCTTACAGTAAATGGATGCAACACAAATTAATACAAGTTCATGAACATAAACTACCATATGAAGCATGTATTTACATATCTAAAAATTAATTTTCATATGAAGAGAAATTAGGAACTCTGATTTAGAAGGAAAAATCCTGAATGTAAAAGGTACAATCCCATGTGTAAAGGAAGTAGTGCCACCTGCAATATGCTTACACATTCATTTTAATTAGTCCCCCTAATCCTCACCCATATTTTATTCCCCTTCCCAACCTTCCCTTCTTATTCCCCTCTTATTTTTTCTTTAGGGTCTCTTCAATTCCCTCTCCCCTCTATTTCCCTCCTTTTTGTTACTCCCCACCACACTCCCCCCACCTTGGCTTTTTCCCTCTCAACTTCACTGTTGGCTAAGCTAGAATTCAATACCTCAATGGATCTAGGCTACATCAAAAATCAGTGGATACACTGGAAGGAAAAACAATGAGGAGATACACTAAAGTTTTTAATAATAAGAGAAATATGTGAGATATCTATAATTTTTAAAAATTATCCAAAAATCATAATTGAAAGTGATAATCTAAGAATCTTTAGCTTTTCAGAAGGGATGGTTGAAACATGATGAAAATAAAATCAAGTTTTTCATACTTTACTTCAGGAAGTCATAAAATACCATTACCCAGATCTACTAGAGCCAGAAGCAAAATGAAGGTCAATGTAATTCACAGGAGAGGAACACTTGGAAATTCAAATGATCAATTTTGAAAAATCAGTTTCATATAGATTAGAATAATGAAAATTATTGGGAACTTGTACATAAAATCATATGACAACAGAAGTGAAATTGAACTGAAATGAATCCATATTTTAAAAAAATTACGACATTTCCAATTAAAAAAATAGGAAGTAGAGAATAGAGACATCACTACTTCTGAAGGTATGTTTCAACAAGACATAAGTGAACACTGAAATATTTTAAATGGTCCAGTAGATTGTATGAACAATGACTTTAAGGGCTTTCTCAAGCAGGGGCTTGAGAAGATTTTATATCTTCCTTGACACTAAAAATGAAGGGTTGTTGAATACAGTTATGTGTCAATTATTTCAAAGAATCTTGTAAAGATTTCATTTAAATATAGCAGTTACTTTGTTGAAAAAGAACTTGTTCTATCACTTCACATGCTGTTTTTTAACCCCTCGCTGCATTATTGACTGGTTATTGGTATTACCTTGTCAACAGACACCATAATGACTTTTGTCATATGTTCCACAAATAAACATTGTGAGATCTTGTATTTTGTACATTTTTCTGTATTGGTGTCAAGAATCAGCATATGCTCATTTCATATGGAAGGTTTTGTAAAGTTCATAGAATTTCTTTGCCACTCCATACCCTACAACTGATTTTCATATATGAGAAATAAATATTCTAGTGCATGCAATTTCCTAAATATTAAGACCAATGAAATATGAGATGACCAAAATTAAATGATCAAGAAATGATGTTTCTTATTGCTTTGGCAAGAGGAAAAACCAATTCTGCAAAAATCTTTATTTGCCTCTCCAAGGACAATTTAGAAGCCATTCTTCCATTTGACAATAACTGTTTTTTGCTTTCTTTTATGTATAGTGAAAATATAAAGATTGCTATTTTTAAGGGCTTCAAGCAGTATGTTAATGTTTGGTCATTGGACAAGAGTCTCACATAAAGGACTCAACTAACTAATTTTTTTTTATAGCAGCCTAAACATTATTTGACTCTTAGCAAATGAAACACCTTTGCTATGACTTTCCTACTGTCATTTCAAAAGTATACTTTCTACTTTCCTAAGGAGGATTTCATATTTTTCCTTAATAGGTTGCCATTTACAAAGAATTAATTTAAAGGTGTACAATCACTGTCCAATATAGGCATTTATTATGCATCTCATGTTGAATCCTTCTTATTTGGCTACTTTTCTTTGCCTTTCTATACCTTCTCCAAAAAAAATTTATATATGCAATATATAATTATAAATTTATATAAATATGTAAAATATAAAACATATATTATATAAACACATTATATATTTATATGAGATGCTTCTGAATAGTAATTAAAGCAAAATAGTCAAGTCCAAAGATTTGAAGTATAAAATATTTCACCAATGGCCAGCATATCTACCACACTGTTCTTTTTTTTTCCTCCTCTTTCTCTCCTCTTCCCTTTGTTTAAATGATGGTTCTCTCTTGCTTATCCTTTTATCTGACTTTCTACTCTTTAGTCTCTTCATCTATAAAATACTCTAAAAACCAAGGTATGTCATCCAGGGCTAGCTAGACCTTCTTCTTTTCTCACTCTATATTGTTTCACTTGATGATCTCATCAGTCCCCATGGATTCAATTATCATCTATATGTAGATAATTCCCAGATGAATATATACAGCCCTGGTTTATATACCCATCATCTAGCTGCTGAGGATAAAGCATGGAGCCTGGAGTCAATATGAGCTAAACCCAAATATAATCTGAGACAGTGTCTGGGTAAGTCACATTACCTTTTTTTCCACCTCAGTTTCCTCAACTGTAAAATAGAGATAAAAACAGTATCTACCTCTCAGGATTGTTATCAGGATCAAATTAGATAATAACTGTAAAGGGCCTGCCATATAATAGAAACTTAATAAATACTTGTTCCTTTTCCTTCTCTTCTCCTCCAGTTCTACGTTACCAACGTCCTACAAACATCTCAAATTCAAGAAGTCCCAAACATAATTCATTATTATTTTCCTCCAAATGTTTCCTATTTCTAAACTTTTGTTTTGCAGTCAAGGGCATCACCATTATCCTAGGCTCTGAACCTCACCATTTTGGCGTAATACTTTATTTCTCAGTCTCACTTTAAATGTTTAATCCCTTGTTAAATCCTGTCATTTCTACCTTTTTCAAAATTATATATATACATATATATATATGCATATATGTATGTGTGTGTGTGTGTGTGTGCTTCTCACCACTCACACAAACACCATCTTAAGACAGAACACCAGGACCTTTCCCCAGAACAATTAAATAACCTTTTTAATATGAGTTTTTAATTTTTTCCAGTTTCTATATCAGAACAATTAAAATATATTTTCTGACATTTTGCCATCCATGTTGTCTCCATCCCTCCTACTCCCACTTCCCCAAGATGCCAGGTAATATGATATAGTTTGTAAATGTATTATAAAATACACATTCCTGTCTTCATTATTTGTGAAATAAGACAGAATGCCTACACCAGAGAAAAATTCATTCAGTAAATTAAGTGAAGAAAGGCATGCTTCTATCTGCAGTCAGACTTTGTTGGTTGCTTCTGTAATAATAGAGTCTTTTCCATTATGAGTCACTTGAAACTTTCCTGGATCCTTGCATTGCTGATAATAGTTAGGCTATATAAATTCTAATTCGTCTTCCTATCTCAATTTTCTTCCTACTTAAATCAACGTTCAGTCAATAATCAACCAGTTAAGAAACATTTAACAAGGATATGTGCCTATCAGTGTGCTAAGAATTAGGGATACAAATATAAACAGAAAGATAGTCTGCCTACAAGGAACAACTATTCTAATAAGAAAGACAATAAGAAAAGGAAGCTGAAAATGGGATAGGAATGAGACTGAAGATAAAGACAACATAGTAAAGAAAGTCCAGAAAACAGTATGGACAGCAATGGGAAGATTTTAGTAAATGAAGATTTTGAGAAGATCATCTAATACAAAGGAGAGGCTAGAAGGGCAGAGGGCACTTTCTTTTTAAAACTATATTATTTTATTATTTTCCTATCATGTCTAAAAACAATTTTTAACATTCATTTTTAAAGTTTTGAATTCCAAGTTCCCTCCCTTGTTCTGACCCTTCCAACCTCACTCCCTCCTTGCCCTCTCCTCTTCTTGAGATAGCAAGAAATTTCATGTAGATTTTACAAGTGTAATCATGTAAAACATTTTTCCATATTAATATTTTTGTGGAAGAGTTCTCAAATGGGAAAAAAGAAGAAAGGAAATGAAATACAGTATATTTCAGTCTGCATTCAGACTTTGGTAAAAGGATAAAATATAGTCAATGCATTATGCAGTGTGCAGAGATAAAAATAATAAGCTTCTTTATCTGTGCCTTAAATTTGTGTTATAAACTCAAAGCAACTGATCTTTTAATGATATTGAAATTTTCTAGTTTTTTTAAGTAATTAAGTGTTTTTCAAAGATCTACTTTATTGAAATGTGCAGAAGTGCTTAATTGAATTCTTTGTAGTCTTACAAAAGAAAATATAGCATTAGTTGCTGCTCTGGCAACCATTTTAAAAGTAATCTATTAATAATAGTGTTGGGCACCAAGACTAATCACTTGATACTGACCAAGCTTTAATGGAAAAGGAAGTGAGTAGATTACTTGATGAATTACTTGTTCAAGAACTCCAATGTGATCAAAAGAAAACATAAATTGATATAATCAATTCAATCTATTTTCACCGAGAATGACAGACAATCATAGCTCACTGCCAACTGGCATGAGACATGAAACAAGAGGCCAATGTCACACCTGAAAACCATTATGCTCCCTCCACTTGGCACAAGACATACAACAGGGATCTTGGGTGCCTCTGAGGGGGACAGGAGGAGCAAGGAAAGAGGAGGGTAGAGGGAAGATTTTAGAATGAAACAGGCCTGATAAACTAGCTTCCATTCAAAATTGATTTGGGGGAAATGTGTCTTTAGATTTAAGTGGACAGGTCCCAGGACACAGGCAATCTTTGGGGAGAAATTTGGATTCAATGATTCCCTCATTTTCTTTGTTCATTCAAACCAACCTGATAGTCACTCATTAAAGATTAAAAAGATCTTTAGTTACAGAAACATGGATTTAAGAAAAACATGATTTAGGAAATTTAGTTTTCTTTACTGGATTCTCATCCAAATCATATCTACTAATGATAGGGTTCTGTACAAGGTCCCTTTCACTTCTCCCTCTATACAACTTTATTGGATAAACTTATCAGCTATAATGGATTTAATAAAAGTTTCTACTCTGATGATTCACAAATCTACCTATCCTGCCCTAAACTTTCTGCAGATGTAAAATCTCATATCTATAAATGCTTTACAAATATTTCAAAACAGAGGTCCAGTAGACATTTTCATTTTTTCTTTTAATTTTATTTATTTAATTTAGAATAGTTTTCCATGGTTACATGAATCATGTTGTTTCCCTCCCCTCCTTCCATCCCCCTCCCATAGCCCATGAGCATTTCCACTAGATTTTGCCTGTGTCATTGATCAAGATCTATTTCCATATTATTAATATTTGCACTAGAGTGATCATTTAGAGTCCAGTAGACATTTTAAACTCAACATAATCTATAGCCTAAGCCATTATCATTCCCCTTCCATGCTCCCCCTTTCCAAACTTACCTATTACTTTCAAAGAGTCCCATCCTATGCCCAAGCCACAAGCGTCACAACCTATGTATTATCGTTGACTTTTCACTCTCTGTCATGCCCTCATAGCCAATCTGTTGCTTCTGATTTTACATACCTAAAATCTCTCAAATACTTCCCTCCTCTGACATTGCCACCCACCTGGTGGAGGCCTACATCAGCTTATGCCTAGTCTATTTCAACAGTCTTATGATGAGTCTTTTTGTCACAAAATCCTCCCCACTCCAATCCATCCACCACTTGGCTATCAAAGTGATTTTCCCAAAGTGAAGGTCTGACCATATCACCCACTGTATTTCTTTAGTACCAGCCTCTGTCACACCATCTGCAATATAAACAGCAATGGCTCCCTAGCACCTCCAGGATGAAAAACAAAATCCTTTGTTTTACAAGGTCTTTCATAACCTCCCCAACCTCCTACTTTTCCAGTCTTCTTACTATTTATCTCCTACCACAAACCCTTGAACTCAGTGACATTGGTCCCCTTACAGGTATGAAAAAAAAGCTTTTATCTGGGCTTTAAACATTTTCTGTGGCTAACCCCCATGCCCAGGATGCTTTCCATCCTTATTCCCACCCCTTGACTTCCCGGCCTTCCTTAGTCCCAACTAAAATCTTATCTTCTAGTTAAAGTCTTTTCCAAATCCTATACATTCTAATGCCTTCCCTCTTTAAATTATTTCATTTTTGTACTTTTCATTTTCATTTTCCTTATTTGATAAAAGGGAATAACAGTACCATCTACATTTCAGAGTTTTTATAAAGATGAAATGTAAAATAATTTGCATATCTTAAAATATTATATAATTGTTATTAGTAGTAGAAGTGTTTCTTCTAACATACATGGTTTGACTTTGGTGAAGCCACTTCATCTTTCAATGACTGTAATTTCCACAGAAGGTCTTAATCCACATTGGTGGATGGATTTTTTTCACTGGTAGTTCTCAATACAGATGAAATGAGAAGATAATAAATTAAGATCTGGACCTTTTAATTCATCTATTCAACCCCCAATTTTGTGGTCAAAGAAATATACTCTAAGTGATATTAACTATATTATCTAAGGACACAAAAGTAGCAAGAGACAGAGTTTAGATTAAACCCAGGTCCTTTGACTCCAAATACAATACTATTTCCTTTCACCTTGCTGCCTTCAAATAAAATGGTATCAATAGTCCTCATCTACTAATTATAGCAAAGAACCCCCATTCATTTTCAGTTATATGATGCTTGGAAGTTACAAATTATTTTGATGAAATTGATTCATTATGATAAAATAGTTGCAATGTAGTTTATTTGCTTTCTCTCAACATTTATTTGCTTTGGGTATTATTCAGAGGGACCCTCTTATGATTAACATATTTGATTTTTCTTTTCTAATTTTATTAGTAATGTCTATAAATCATTGATGCCAAAGGGGATAAGAAAGCTACCTGATCTAATACTAACCAATTCCTGTCTAAACCCTTTAGAAAATATTGGAGTTGTCATTTACACTGTATAATTTGAGGAACTCTTGAAATCTCAATATATAGCAAACTGATGATTTATAGTAAATTTTTGAATTTCAAAGTAATAGAAAAAATAAAATGATTCATATTATGATAAAATTTTGTTAATATTCTATTTGATGTAACTGTAAAGTAATGGATAAAATGTTGGGTGATTTATACCTTTCTTTACCTGATCCAACCAGGCCATGTTTTTGTACATAAGAAAGGAAAGGCAGATTCTTCCTAGACCTTACTAGAAGCTCTCTAAATGTACACTAAAAGTTAAAATGACCAAGAGAACTTAAGTAATAACCTATTAAATAATCAAGTGAAATTATACATCTTAAGTGGTATACAATCCTTAGAATGCCAGCTAGATATCAGCTAGAATTGAAGATAAGGATAGTAATGATTGTGACAGAGGCTGGCACTAAAGAAAAAGTGCCAGGCTGAAGACTGTGTGGAACTGATCACCTCCTCAGGGGAGGGGTCCCAGGAGTTTGGAATTTTGTGGAGGAGAAGATTCTGGCTTGTAGAGGAGTTGATCTCTCAGTCTTGAGAAGTCAAAAAGATAAAGTGGAAAAAAGACTTTCTCCTGAGGGTTACCCACCTTTCCTGCTTGTGACTGTAAATCGTTACCCCTAACATTTCCCAATTGAAAAGACTATTGAAGAGGAAACCTGAGAAAGACATTTCAAACCTCCGTACAACTTTATCTCAGCTCCTGTTGTCTTGAGTCTGAACTGTGGCCAAGGGGCCAAACCCAGGGTAAGTCAACCTGACTTTCTCTCAGGGGGTTCAGGTTTAGATACAGACAGGGACCCCCTTTACCCCACTTCCCTTTCCCATTCTTTCCATGTGAGTTATTCTTTGTATTACCCTGATTAAATTGGCATCAAAAGTTATGTGTTCCCCAAACTGTGAACAAGTGTGAGTGAACAGATCAAGGGGAGACCCTTCAGTCTTGAATAGCGGAGACGGGACAAGAGGGACAAGAGAGAATCTGGGAGAGCAGCCTTAGCTAAGGAGGGAAGGCAGAAGGGGGAAAATCTTCAAACCCCCTCTCCTCTCTCTGAGCCAACCTTAAACATCCACTGTCTTCCCTAAACCCTGCTTTTCTCCTCCCTCTCTATACTAATAAACAACCCCTTGAATACAAATTAACCTCCCCTTGAATACATGATAAAAATGATCTTTCCTTAGAAGAAACATCAATAGATATATCTTAGCTGCATGAAATAATTTCTTTCATGTATTAATATTTTAATTCTTATATATATATATATATATATATATATATATACTGAGTATTTCTTTTGAAAAGGATAATGAGAATTCTTTGCCTTTGGATAGTTCATACTTTTGGATGAATTGTTGGATTTGAATTCAGCCCCATAGTAGTGGTACCTACATCCCTGATTTTATTAATTAACAAATGGTCAATAAATTGGAGTGATTTTCTATATCAGCTGAAAGAGATGGTTCATCTGGAAAGTAGAAACATATGTGTGAGGCAGAAAAAATCATTTTATCTCTCAGTACTCCAAGGCAGAAGTGTGAAACTCCTGCAGAAGTAGCCTATAAAACCACCAAATTTTGTCGAAAGCATATTAAAATATAATTGTTAAATGTTTAATAAAATACAAATTCAACACAATATTGATAATGTTAATGTGTGGTTTTCTAAGTTAATGCACAGCTTGCACAGAACTATTTCTATTTGAGTTTGACCACCACAGCTCTAAGCACCTTACTATATCTGTTAGTTGCTGAGAAAAGGTGTTAAATTGAATTGGTAAAGGATACTTCCTCATCTAGGAGATCCCTATGCTAAAAGGTTGTGCTTATCTCTATTATGAATTTTCCAAAATCCACAGTACCAACAGTCATAACAGTATAATGAGATAGAGAACTGTTCAGAGAGTCAGCAAGATCTTGGATCGGTTTCTGTTCCTTACAAATACAGGCAATGTGACCCTGGCCAAGAGACAGAAACTTACAATGCCTTAGGCCAAGAGGATAAACTACAAGAAGTGGGTCATCTGTGTCAATAGAGAGAACTTCTTCACTAAAAGTTCTTTACACTGATAAAAACCACAGATCTGGATCACTTTAATATTAAATTAATTAAACCATCTAATCCAGGAGAAATAGGTTTTTAAGCCTGCTCTGTATATATTATAGATTCATAGGCGTGGGGGTGGGCAGCTCAGAAATGGTACTAGTTGAGCTTACCGTAATAGTTTGGATGTAAATTAACACCTCAGTCAAATTACTGTGATCTTAATAGGAAAACTGTTGCTTGAAGCCTGAGGAGATTAGTGAGACATGATATTGATTTCTGAAGTTTGTAATTTTGGAATAGCTTGTCCAGATGCCCAAATCTTTGATCTTTGTAACAACTGTTAACATTCAAAGCACCCAATTTTCCCACATTTTATTTAGACATGACTTTTAAAAATCATCTACACTACACCAATTTGTAATCAAAGTCAATATAGCATGTTTTCTCTGTTGAGGTTTCTTTTTTTCTCCTTCTTACGATAAGCTGTAGTGTCAAATGCTCTAAGTTAATTGAGCATTCATTACAATTCTGTTGATGACATTTCAAAGTAAATCAAAATATTGACAGTCCATGATAGTGATAATAATGACATTTATTTATACACTTGACACAAATTGCAGTTCTAGCAAAAATATTCAATGGATGTACAACATGGATGGAAGGAAATGCTGGGTCAATAACAAGTCAAATAATTTCAAGTGCATCATGATTCCCATCTTTATTAATTTTTCTCCTATATTCATAACTCTAAAAACTATTTTTGTTAGAGTCAACAGAAAACTCAGTATTTCAACTGCTATTTAAAATGGTTTCACTTAATATGGCTAAAGGTGATCCTTTCCACTATTTACCTTCAGAATTAAATACATATGGCATAATAATAAATGAGAAAAGAGTTAAGAATCTCAAAAGAATATTTAACATAGAAACAAATAAAATGATTTAATGATTGGAATATAGTGATGTCAGCTTTGATATTCAAACTATATATCTTTTTATCTAATCTATCTATTTTTGTCTAATTAATACCTTCCTTCCCTAGCTTCTGTCCCTCTGATTAGAAGGATGGAGGACACAGCACACCTCCCACAGTTTCCATTTGAAGAGGACTCAGAGAACAGTCTTTTCCCATTAGCTACTCTCCTTAGATTGGACTCAGCCATCATCATGATTCCAGGAAAAGCTCTTTACTAGGAAACCCATCATCCCAGCTACATGGCATCAGCTTTATTATTTATACCTGCTCAATACCCTCACTAGCCTCTGCCCCCTTTTTTTTGAAAGCTGGTAGATAGATAGAAAGAGAGAGAGAGAGAGAGAGAGAGAGAGAGAGAGAGAGAGAGAGAGAGAGAGAGAGAGAGAGAGAGAGAGAGAGAGAGAGAAAGAGAGAGAGAGAGAGAGAAAGAGAGAGAGAGAGAGAGAGAAAGAGAGAGAGAGACAGACAGACAGACAGAGAGATCTCACAGGGCTGTAAAATAGACATTTTTCCTCTCTACTGTTCATTCTAGCTACTAAACACTTTCTGGATCATGTTCTTTCCTGCTATGTTCTGATGGAAAAGATCATAGTTCACCCTCCACATGGACACCATTAATTAAGCTGGGGAGAATTTCCTTTACTTACTCCCTGTTACCTCAGTGCCAAGAAACAAGCTTGGGGGTGTTTCTGTTTTGTCTCATTTGTCCTTCTCAGTTTCAAGGGACTGTGGTGATCCCCACCAGAACTCTTGGTTCAAGTCATGGCAATTCTGAAGCCAGTATTCCAGGTGGGATGAGGGCAGCCAGCCAGGGAAGCTCAGAGAAGCCAACGTGCCTGGGACCTGTCTGAGGAGCAGCTTAGACTTTTAACTAGGACTATACTCTAAAGGAACTGAGTTGAACTGTGAAGTTATTCCTATCCTTCTTCCTGGATATTGAAATAGTATATTTGGGATGAGGGAGAGTAGACTATATATTTGCAAAAATAACTTTTAAAGTAAATATTCTTTTTTTTTAAAAACTAAGCTGTTGGTGACTAAGTAGAATTGGGATTCAGGGGATCCCTCCTATACTTGAAGGAACATCATTGGTAGGGGCTGGCTCCATTTGAAGAGAATGTGGTTTGATGCCCAAAATTTATTTAAGGGTCTAGAGAACACCTGAAGAAGGTATGGAATCTCACTTACCTGACCATCCAGGCAATGAGAGTCATGGTAGTTCAGGGTTACATTTATATTTTCAATATTTAAGTCATATTTAGTAGTGTTCTGAGTAAACAGTAAGCATTTAATAATAAGTGATATGAATTAAATCAAGTTTTATTGAAGTACTGATTTCTGGCTTTATATTTTCTGATTTTTTTAAAAATCAAAAGCCAACATTTCACAGCTTTTACAAAAATTGTTAGAAATATAGAACAAAACTATTGTTTATCATGGATTTGGTGCACTTGAATTTTCAATTTTTCTAAGGCCTTTACTGTGGCTTTTTGAGAAATAGCATTAAGAAAATCTGTCAGTTTACATTATGCTAGTGCAATCCATTAAAAAAGAAGTGTGATGTGATGTAGTGGCTAGAATATGGTCTGGAAATTAGGAAGACATGGGTTTGAATCCCATTTTAGACACTATTTGACTCAAAATATTACACTGGAAAGTTAAATAAGATAGGAAAAAAACAATTTTTATATTATTTTATGTTAAGAGTAATTGCTAGGAATCTGGCTTCCATGATTGACAACAAACCTATTATAAAAATAGAATGCTGTGTGATTATTCAAGAACATTTTACTGGGAGAAGAATATTTTCCCCTTATAATATGGATAGCTATGTCAGAATATTTGGATTATTTGAGTAAATATTATTGGGGACCTCTAATTCTTTCAAGAAGTTTTCTCTCTCTAGAGGCCACTGTCATCAAGTAAGAGGCATGAAGGCAGAACACTAGCTAAGGATCTAATGAGATAATATGTAAGCCAACTGGCAAACCTTAAAATGGCATAAAATTTCTACTTTCATTATTATAATGTCTTCAGGTAGAAATATGTCTAAATAGAATCTCCATGCCAAAGTTCTGAAAATATTATTTCTAATTAGATAAATACAAGATTCTAGAGATGTGTCCTTTTTGTAATTGTATTCCCAGAATTAAACACTATGTAGCATGTAATAGACACTTAATAAATGTTTGTCAATTGATTAATATACAAACTTTAAATATATTTACAAAGACTAAAGGCCAAATCATCAGTTTCCAACAAAATTCATGAAAAATGACAACTAAAGACAAATTATACATCATAACCTTCCAATTGTTAAAAAAATGTATTTATCTACATTATCTGATATGTTGAAAGTGCTCATTTCTAAAAGGATTCCATAACTTTATCTTTCAATTTAATATATTGCACTGTACCACATCCTATACATAGTGTAGTCTTCTGTTGATAATAAACTACTGATTGCTGTCATTTTTTCTTTCTCTAGTGAAATGCTTATTAGCAGTTTAATATTTTGCTGGGTCTCATTCATCAATGTCTCTTATTAAATTTCTTTCTATCATGCAATCTTCATCTGGTAAAAAAATACAAAACAAACAAGCTCCTACTCTATCATAGGCTAATGTATGCAGAAAAGTGATCTTTCTGATAAAAATGAAGTTAATCCTCTTAAAGATATTTCTTAACGTCTCTCAAACATACCACAAGTGTGATCCAGCACAGTATCAGAAATTGGTTCTGTAAGAGATACTGTCTGGGTTATCTCTCTATCTGCTTTGTCATCACTAGATCTATATTCCCCAACACCAGAGATTGTGACAAGCACTTGTATAGTATGCAACCTGACTAATGGAGAAGGGAAATGAAGACAGGACACCTTGTTCCCTGAATCACGGTCTTGTAAGAGAAATGGAAGGAAACTTCATAACCAGGAAGTTTGCTGGGGAGTCCTGACATTTGAGACATTCCACTTTAGAGTCTCAGAAGCATATTTTTTTCTGCATCTCTCTCCGTAAATAATTAATCAGAATGATTATGGCCATCAAATTATGATGGCAAAGCTGGAATTTGAAAGGATGCCCATCAATTCAGGAATGACTAAACAAGTTGGAAAGATCTACATGAAATTATGAAGAAGAAAATGAGCAGAAGCAAGAGATAGCATCAGAAATATTGTTTGAAGAATGATGTATATGGCCACTTTCAAAGCTCTAAAAATAGTTATAAGCAAAATAGTTTTATTTATACATATATCTCTTTTGCCAAATGATGTCTTCTCTAATGCAGGAAGGTAGGGACAGAGGGAATTTCCTGGGGATGTTAATGTAAGAAGTAAATAAATAAATACATTTAAATAAAAAAATACCATTTTTAAAGGCTTTGATACCTTGAAGGGCAGAAGAGGGACACGACTAATTTAAGTGCCTTAAGAGAAGCTGTGGAAAACAGAAGGGAAGAGAGGCAATTAAATTTTATATAGTGAACCCAGTGTGCCAGTCACTGTGCTAAGCTTTTTTTTGAAAACATCATTTCCTTTTAGCCTTACAACATGAAAATTAGATGTTATTTTTATCTGTATTTACACTTGAAGCAAGAGAGACAAAGATCAAGTCACTTGTGCAGGGTCATAAAAACAGTAACTGAGGAGAGATTTAAGTTTTGTCAAATAGGTAGGTGGACATGTATGTATAGAAGAGAGGCTGCTTATTTTACATGTGGTTTTGTCTTTTCTCCATCCTAGATTGTAAATTCTTTGAATGAATACCATGTCTCTTCTTTTTTTTTCTTTTTTTACTATTTCCCATGATAATTATTTTATTGTTATTAATAAGAATTGTATAATTGAGCCTGAATGAAGACATTTAAAAAAAAACTGATGTGGTTTTTTATTACTGATGCATTATATGTTCCCAAGCAAATTCTGAAACATTTTAGGATATAGTATGAAAGAGGGAAATTGGGTGATTTTTTCAGTAAAATTCAACACAAACACACATATAAAATGACAAAAATGGAAGTTCAAGGGAATATTTTTTATTGGGGTTTACATGAACATGGAAAAAAGACTCATTAAATAGGATGAAAATGAATATTTTTTGCCTTTGACCAGAAATCAAGGAACTTTATCATATGAAATTTGGTGTTTATCTAAAATATTGGGATTTTGCTCACTAAGAAGTAGTGTTTTAGAAAATATTTGCTAAAGAAAGCAATGGAATTTTTAAAAAATGCACATCATTCTCTGCATAAGCAAAGGACTAATTAGTTGAAATACAAATAACCCCAAAATTACAATTAGCTTGTTTTTCTACAATTTATTTTAATGTGGAAGAAGTAAATATCTTGAGTATACATAGGATTTTGTTTCATGCAACAATAATTTCTTGTAGAGATTTGGAGTTTACTGTAGTTTTGTTCCAGTTTGAAATAAGTTATATAGGAATGCATATGAAAACTGATGAATGATGGGACTAGTCCCTTCAAAATTTTTAATTTTCAATTCAATTCAAAATATTTTTGAGTAATCAAATGAATGTAAAATTAAGTTAAGTAAATTATATTTCAGAAAATAAAAATTTGAAAGTGACACCAGTGTTTATCAAATCCAATATATATCTCCACAGGAATACTAGTTACAAAATCCTAACCAGAGTTATTTACCTTCTGTTTAGAGAATTTAAGTAAAGGAAGAATTCAATACTTCTTGGGATAGTTATTACTCTTACTTAGTATTTCCCTTTATTGAATTTATTTTGCAATTATGAACTATTACTCTCAGAATCTATGCAGAAAAAGTGTAATCTCCCTTACATATGAACATCATTCAAAAGCTTGGTGACGATCATTTAGTCTATTTAATGTTGTGTATGTGAAACACTCAATTATCCTTTTTCAAAGATTTTAGTACCTTTAAAATATTGGTTGACCTTCTCTAAATGGATATTGATTTGTCACGCTATATCACAAAATTAATAATAAGTGATGAAAACACTTGTTTTAGTCACAATAAAGCCCACTATTGCACTAACTTTTGAGAACTGCCACATTGCACTGTTGTCTGAGCTCACAAGTCAAAAGAAAAGTTTGACTTTTTCACTTAATCATACATTTATTCAGCCAGCCCCTCCCTCCATTTCTATACACCAAAGAAGGCATCATGTAGCAAAATATGAAGATTATATCTTTCATGTTTTCACTTCTCAGTTCATTCTTTGGAGGTGAACATTCACAAATTATTATTTAAATATTAAATATGTAGCTGTATATAATGTACTCTTGATTCTACTTCTTTCATTCTTCATAATCTCATACAGTTTTTCTAAGTTTTTTTTTAAAATCAATCTGCTTGTTATTTCCTACTGTACAGTAATATTCCATCACAATTATATAGCACAATTTGTTTAGTCATTCCCTAACTGATGGACATCCCCTAAATTTCTAGTTCTTAGATATGAGATTCCTATCTAAGAAACTATGAAAAATGTTCCCCAATATTGTGCTTTCCTTCTAATCTAAAAGCATTTGTTTCATTTGTTCAAAAACTTTTGAATTCAATGTAATCAAAATTATCCATTTTACATATATAATGGTCTTGTATCCTTTTAATTCATAAATTCCTCTCCTGTCCATAAATCTCATAAGTAATAGATTAATTATTATAATTTACTTGTGACAATCCTTTTATATCTAAGTCTTGTGTACATTTTGATCTTATCTTAGGGAATACTATAAGTAACTGACTGCTCTATACCTAGTTTGTACCAAACTACCTTCCACTTGTTACAAGAACTTTTACTACTTAGTAGTTTCTTATCCCAAAAACTAGATCAATATTTTTATCAAATGCAAGTTTGCTATAAGTTTTTACTACTGTTTGCTTTATGTATGTCCTGTTCCACTAATTTATCTTTCTATTTCTTAGCCAGTAGAAGGTAGTTTTGATAATTACTGCCTAATAATACAATTTAAAATCTAGTACTGCTAGACTTTTTATTTATTTCTTATTTTTATATAATTTTCACATTCTTTTGCTATTCTTGATCTTTTATTTCCTCTCAAATGAATTTTATTTTTTTCAAACTGAAAAAGATTTTTGGTAATTTGATCGGGGTGGCATTGAATAAGTACATTAGTTAATTATTGGCTCTGTTCATCAATGAAAAATTAGTATTTTTTCAATTATTTAGATCTCAACTTATTAGCCTAAAGATTGGTGAATGCTATTCATGTAGTTCCTGAGTTTGTTTTGGAAAATATACTCCCAGGTATTTTATTCTATCTGTGTTTATTTTAAATGGAGGATCTATTCCTATCTCTTCTTTCAGGACTTGGTTAGTTTTATATAAAAATTCTGATGACTTACTGGGCTTTATTAGTTTTACTACCTTTTTAGTTGAATCTCTAGGATTTTGCATGTATAATTTCATCTGTAAGTAGAGATAGTTTTATTATCTCTTTGCCCATTCTGATTCCTCCCATTTTTTCTTATTGCTTTTGTTATTCACCAGTGTGTACTTACTCTTTGCTCCCTCTCTCCCAAAACTGCTTCCCAAAACAAAGCTGGTGTCTTTTCAGTACTCCTAAAGTCCTTCCCTTTTCAGTGGTCAACCACCAGGTATAGGTTAATGGGGATCTCTGGAGCTGAGGTTAGAGTCCACATAGGTCCTCTCAGTGCTCACCACCTGGCGACTCCACTGGTATCTACTACTCCAGTTTCAAGTAGACAAAGTGAGGCTAAGCTCCCTACCCCCAGCACTTGCAACTTGTTGATTCTTCTCCCAGTTGCTTGCATCATCAGGCAATGTCACAGACAGAGATGTCAGAGATCCCTCTTCGAAATTATTCCTGTTTTCTCTGCTGCACTCCTGACCCTCATCTCTGATTAAACATTTGTTGGGGGAAAGAGTGTGGTAGTCTCACACCTTGTTTCACCATCTTCCCTGTACAGTTAGTTTTAAAATTATTTTGTGAATCTAAGACATTAGCAAGTCAATGAAATTTCATATTTACATTGTATGATTTGTAGTTAGTATTTGAAATGCTTACAACAATGAAATTATTCTTATCTCATTTTACATTTTACCTTTTATCATTATAAATGGTCCATATATCTTTATATCTATATGTTAAGATACACAAATCTTTTACATATTCATAGTTAGTGGTTCATTCTGATTTTATTTACTTTGCCTTGAGTAATTTGAAATGTTTTTTCCCTAATTTCCCTATTATACATTTAAGGTGGATAAGGAGAGACTAGCCAATGATAGGTTAATCTGTAGAACATGCATAGTGTAAAGATGATTTTAGCTTTGTGACTTGAAATCTAAATAATTGGTTGCCAGGGAAAATTCCCAAATAATAAAATACCCAAGTCAGCTGGGAAGTATGGTGATTTTAATTAATATAGAGAGAAGGAATTTAGGAAAAGAGAGAGAGGGGGGAGAATTAATTTAAACTGCTCTGGCTCAGGCTGAGCCAGGCAGTAGTTAAAAGCCCTGGCCAAAGTGTCCTCCCTAAGCTTAAGGGAAAGGGAGTCAGTTTTATCACTTACCATGAGACCATCTCCAAGGAAGCTGTCTGAGGGGGATCCTCCAGGCTGAGTTCCAGTCCTCACTGAACTAAACTCCTAATCTAATTACACTCCAAACTGAATTGCCCTTTTTACCTTTTTACCCCTCCTTTTAAAGAAAATTTCTCTTATGTCACCTCCCCTGAATTTTCACATCTACCAATCACAGTAGATGCCTTTTTTCCAGGACTGCCCATTCTTACCTCTCGCCACTCTTTAGTTCTCACCTTCTCTGGTTAGATGGTATCTTCTGAGATACTTCACATTTCTTTGTTAAGCTTGCCTTTTGTGAGTTACTTGACCTTTTTGTGATTAATTTAACCTTTACAGGTACTTACTACCTTTTTGTATTAGATCTAAAATAGACATAGCTTAAGGTTCTAGCTTCACTATAAGGTATGAGTGAAGTACCTTCATTGTTCAATCAGGAGTTTACAACTTTATTTTCCCCTAAAGTATGTCTAAGTATGGGTGGAGTAATTTTAAAAGTTCCCAATACATTCCTAATTCTTGTTAGACCAAGTATCTCCATTGTTACAATGAGGAAATGGCTAAATAAAATCTTCTAAACTACAGTCTGAGTAGTTTTTAAGATTCACAATAATATGCCTTACCTAATAGAAATTAGAAGAGGGTGTTGATGATACTCTTTCAGGATGATGCATAATGGAGGGGTATCCCACCCCCACCACCAGTTCAGAACAGGTATGTGCTTTTAATTAGTGTTTTGGATAATGGCTTACTATATGGAGAAAAAAAAAACACTTTCAATTTACTGCTGAGATGGATGTGAATATTCACAAAAAAGGCACACATAGATGAAAATTGCTCTCTTTAATAACTTTTTAATGATAAAATGATCTTTTGAGTATCTTGAGCCTCACATAGTTGACTGACATGGAACACAAACTGATCCTTTGAGTAAGGCATGTAGGCCAGAAAAGTTCAGTTACATGGGTAAGGAGTTATTGATATTTTTGGTTGCTTTTTATAAAATTATATAGTTCAACCCTCCCCTCTTTCCCTAGAGTTTGATATCATCCTTTCTCAGATATTATGAAATTTGAGTCTTCAACACATACTTTATCTTTTTATATTTGGTACAAATAAGTTTTTCTGCCTTTGTTTTTTTTCTGTTTTAATTTCTATTTTCTAATGCATCACAAGCATATCCTAATGTCACCAGAAGTTTTTTTTTTTAAACCAATGAAATCTATGATTGAAAAGGAATTGAATCTTTCATATAAGGACAGCTTTCAAAAGGGACAGCTTATGTTAAAAGGAATAATGAACTGAAGGAATTCCATGGGAACTGGAATGACCTCTAGGAATTGATGCAGAGTGAGAGGAGCAGAACCAGGAGAACACTGGACACAGAGATGGATACACTGTGATGCAATTGAATGTAATGGACTTCTCCATTAGTGGCAATGCAATGATCCAGGACAATTCTGAGGGATCTATGAGAAAGAACACTATCCACATCCAGAGAAAGAACTGTGGGAATAGAAACACAGAAGAAGAACATTCACTTGATCACAAAGTACAATGGGGATATGTTTGGGGATGTAAACTCTATAAATTATCACCCTAGTGCAAATATCAATAATATGGAAATAGGTTTTTATCAATGACACATGTAAAACCCAGTGGAGTTGCTCATTGACTGTGGGAAAGGGGTAGGAGGAGGGGAGGGAAAGAACATGAATCTTGTAACCATGGAAAAATCTTCAAAATTAATTACATAAATAAATAAACTTAATTTTTTATAAAAGGGACACCTTAAATTGCCATCATTGAAATATTAAAAGAATCAGAAAATTAACTCCAATATTTGCCTAGATCCTTCATGGAAAATTTACAGGTCATGAGCAAAAGTGAATCCTGATAATAAGAGAAAAAATATTTTAAATATTGAGAGTAAACTCCTACTGATCACAGATCACATCAAAGTATAAAATTTAATCTTATCAGATTTTAAATATTTAGCTCACCATTAATACTTCCTTCTATCTTTTGAGATTTTTAGTTCTCTTGCACATTAGTCATTTCTCAAAATTGTATATGATTATACAACTAAGTAAGTACTGTCACTGAGATAAAAGATGTGTAAGAGAATAGGGAAGAATTTTTTTTTTATCTTCCACTAAAGACTTTCCCCCTGGGTTTGAAAAACATCCATTATAGGATTACAGAAACTGAAACCTCAATGAGCTTCTATTTTAATGTAAGGCTAAATAAGAATCTAAACTTCTAAAATAATTACTAAAATATTAATAATCATCCAATAATTGTTTAAAGACTTCTAGTAATGGAGAATCCAATACCTGAGCTACCTTTTTCAATCAATTAAGTATATTATCACTTATTCCATTTTTTCAATATTGTGCAAAAATATATCATGAGATAAATGCCTTAGAGAAATATATCTATGTACTTCTCATGAACTTCCAATCTTTTAACTGAAATATCATAAAATAAAAATATACCAACATCAAAATAAATAAAATGATATTAGCTTGATGTGACTAGGTATGCTTACCCTTACTCATTAATGCTTAGATTACTACATCTGCTTAAGGAATTTTTTAGGCAATTAATTTTTCTAGGAACTACAAATCTCATTCATTTGCAGAGAATTTGAACTACATATTTTTTCTCCTTTCCCTTTAAAAATACTAACTCTTTTCTGTTTTTTTTTATTTCATTAAATTTCAATTTCCTAATACATTTCCTAATATTTCCTAATTTTTAATATTTTCTACTATATTACTTTTCCTTATCCTAGCAATTCATCCTTTGTAGCACAGATTAAACAAAACATAAAAACAAAAAAGATTCATGAGTAGTTTAAGAAAACTAATCAGCACCTAAAAATGTTCAAGAGTATTTACAAATATTCCATAATGATAGTCCTCTTCCTCTGACATGAAAGGAAGAAGAGAAGTTTCAGTTCTTCTCTAGAGCTAAGTAAGCTAGGATGTTATAATTACACCATTTAGTTTTGGTTTTTAAAAAATGATTTCTATTCATCTCTTTGGAGTAATTATGTGAAATTTTTCTTATCTTGTAGTTGTGCTTATAAATCTTGCCATGGATTTTGGAATTCTCCAAATGTATTATTTCTCATGTAACAATATCTCATTTAATTTGTACTCCACAAAATTTTAACGCTGTTCCATAAAAAATGAAAACTTGGATTATGTGGTGGACAGAGGGTAAGAGAACAAGCATTTATTCAGAGCCTACCATGTGTCGGGCATTGTTTTATCTTATTTGATCCTAATTAGAACTCTATAAAGTTTTCTGCTTAAAGCAAAGTATCCAATATAAGGTAATCCACATGAAGTCTAATCAGAAAAATACAATGAAATGAGTTCCTCTCTTGATCTGAGTTTTGTGCTTCTATAAATTTACCATACTTCTATGAAGAAATTTAAAAAATTTATTAGGACATACCTAAAATCCCCAAGATACTTATAAGTGACAAGTGATTATCATAAAGTGAGTGGCATTCTTAAACTTTCTGTGCTTTTTGTTCCTTATGAAATACCTAATCAGAGTCCTTTCATTCTATAATTGTGCAGTTTATTTTTTGAAATGAAATACAGGGAAAGACCTGATAAGATAGCTAAGGAATGATTATGACTAATTTTAACCTCTTTTCAACACTTTTAAATAACAACATATGTTCCAAATATACCGGAAATCATATAAGAAAATTTACTGGAAATTCTGAATGCAGGGTATTCTAAATGAGAACCATGATTATTAAAAATCAATGGAACAATTCTACAAAAAAAGCAGAGGCAGAACATGTCTATTAATAAAATTTAGACATATTTAAATGACCAGTCCACTAAATTAGTATATAAATACATATATTTGGGGCAGGCACTGAAGATAAAGAGTTGGTAGGGTGCATAATTGAACTTAATAGGAAGAAGGGAATAGAGGAAAGTGAGTTGGGAAATTGTATTTATATTTTAAACTATCCCAAGCTGTTCTCTAGGGCACAAATTCATCTTTTAAATACAAAATATTTCCAATGATATGTTATGTATACACATCTTGGAATACCATAACTTGTGCAGCATTAATTTGTGGTTGACTCAAAGTTCAATAAAGCGACATAGTGTGATATAATGAGATGAACATCAGATCTGGAGGTCGAATACATAGGTTCCAAGATTGTTTCTGATGCTTATTAGCTTAGGAAATAACTTCTCTGGTCTTCTGTTTCCTCATTTGTATAATATAAAGGTTTGACTTCACAGTCTTTGAAATTCCGTCTAGCTTTAGACCTATGATCTTATAATTAATCATCATGCTTTTAAGCTGGTTAAGAAAAGATTTCTGCCTATTTCCAATAACATTATGTGCAAGAAGTTTTGCAGGGGATATTACTGAGGAAGTGTCTGAATAGAAAAGTATTATGTACTAAAAAGGTCATGTAATAAAGTCAAGATATATCAATGACCAGGCCATGTATTTAATAATGTAAAAAGTCTTTGCCTTCAACATGATTGATGGAAACTCTATGGAACATAAATGGATGAATATGGACAAGAATTATACAGGATAATGAGGCATGAATTAGTTGTAATTTGAATTAATCTAAGGAACATCCACACAAGTGAAATCATAGATACATTGAATCACTGAAAATAGGTGACAAAGTTTAGGACAAGGGAACATACTGGGTGCTTCCAGAGAAACATTTCAAGTTTAACTTGCTACCAAATATACCTGTATGCATCCAAATCATTGTTATGAAAGATCATTTTATTTATAAACATGAAAAATCTGTATATGTGGTAGGCATTCAATAAATACATATTGATTGACTGATCACTGATTAAATTGAGCAGCTCTGCTTTCTGTTTTTAATTATGTTATTATCCATCCTGATCATGAAACCTATTTGTCCCTTCTCTTCTTTTCTCTAATGCAGCTACAAAAGTATTTTTCATTGTCCATAGGTTTCCTTATCAGCCTCAATTATATCTGAATGGAAGCATTCATGAAACTATTCATATAAGACTATATTATATTCTGTTACCTACTTTTCCATTATTTGCATATGCCTTTATATAGTTTAAATTAGTAAATTCTCTGTGAATCCATATTTGTCTCCTCAGACAACTGTTTTTTCTTCTTATTGGAATTATTTACCCTTTGTTTCTTTTGGGAATTTTATTTTTCAGAATTTATTTTGAGAATTTCCCATCTCTTCCCTTTTTTCTCTTTAAGTTCCTACTTATTCCACTTCTAAATTCTTTGAAATGATTTTCCAAAATCTCAAGTGCATGTCAGATTACACATAGCTTTTCTTTATGTTACTATCACAAACCCTGGAATGGGATTATCAATGCTGACTTTCTCTACTGGGATTCCTGTCATTTCTACTGCAGCAACCAGTTTCTCCATTAATGAGAAGTACACCCAGAAGAAAATTTCCCTTTGTTTATTCTTCTACCATTTGGAACAAATTATAATTAAAACAAGTGAAAACATTTTTAGATTCTCTCCTTTAGGTAGAGAACTCCAGATATCTCAGTAATTGACTCCCATCAGAATATCTTGTCTCTGTACAAGATGTGTTTGTTTCTTCTTTCTGTGTAAATGATCTGTAATATATTTTATGGTGAACTCACTTGTTTCTCTTTCCATCTCTTCACCCAAATGCTCTTCATAATGCTCCTCCCACCTCCCACTGATTGCTGGATTTTTATCTGGTTGTAATAACTGGGTACTCTGGCAGACTAGAGAACTGCTAGTAGGGAAACCCCTGGGGCTGCTTAGTTACAATGGAGATAGATGTATTTTGAGAGATACTGAGAGATAAAGAGATGCTGCTACAGGAAAATGCTCTGGGGTTTGCGTACTGATCACTATTTGATGGCTAATGGATCAATATTTTTCCTAACCTCCTCCCTTCACTCCCTCACTTCTTCCACCCTCTCCCTCCCAGTTTCTTCTGAAGCTTGTGGCTTTGCCCCTCCTCCCTAGGTGGACTATGATATTTATGAGGAAAAACTTCTTCCTTTCTTTTCCCAGATAAGGGTTTATTGGGATAACAGGACAAGGAAACTGAGGTGAGAGGGATGAGGGTTTTCCTAATCTAAAATGAGGATTATGAGGGTTTGGGAAGTCACAGCTGTGACAGCGGGACAGTCAGAGAGATGGAGAATAACTGTTAATTCTTCTTTTCTTCTTTCAATTCACAAAACCATCAAGGTCTCTCAGTCTAATTTCAGAAGCCCCCTCTTAAGGGTCCTTCAGCCTTGGACAGAAGCTAATAGGATCAGTTCAGCTTCTTCCCCTTCCAGCCAGGCTTGCCTTCCTTGGTCAGAAAAACCCAGAGAGAGAGGCTTCTCTCTCCTTTCTTGGCCAGTCACCCCCAGAGAGAGACAGAATCAGTTCATCTCCCCCTGGTCAGCTTCAACTGGCAACTCCTGGGAACATTCCGTTTGGAATCTTCTTGATTGACAGGTCCTTCACCTTGGTCTACATGCCTGGGTTGTCCTGCAAATCCTCTCTCCATGTCTCTTCCACATTTTCTCACAGTAATGTACCTTCTAAACATTCAATGACATTCTACATTATCCCCCTTTACCTTCTTTCTTTTGAATAAAATATAACCAACCATCCAGACACATATTCCCATCAGGGGCTTCATCACATTTCACTATGATTCAATTTTAACCAGGAGGTCAGATTGGTCTTCTTTCATTAAGACCTCTAGTTTCTTTTGCTTTTAACTAAACTTTGGGCTTTTGTCAATAGGCTTTTGAAGTCAAGGCTTTTACTACTTTTTGTTTTCTTGGATTTTATCTCCTATGAATATCTCAACAGCTATTCTTTCTTTCTCATAGTTGTTTTTTTGTGGTATTTACCTTGAATGTTATTCATAAGAAGTTTTCTTAAACCTTGTTTCTTAAAAAAATTAAAAAGACAGCTTTAATTAGTTATGTTGTAACCCTAGCAAGGACTCTCTCAAAAAAGGAAATGAGGGTGGTCTGGAAAGTTCTTTGTCACAATATATAAATCTTACTCTTCACTACCAAATCCCTTTAACTTCCACAGGCATAGTCAACTATAAGCCTTGTTTTTTGGTGTTCCAAAATCATTCAATTTTTTTCTTACTAAGTTCCAAGCTGTCACTTCAGACAGTGCTTATCTTTCTTCTAACACAAACAACAGGACTACTTTTTATTCAAGAAAGAAGAGCAAATAGTGTTTTTTTTGTTGCTATTACTGAAAATATAGTAGAAATCATTTGCTAAGTTGGAGTGATTTAAATCTTTAATCATGTTCAGTATGATAGAAGGTGGAATGATTTATTCTTATTTTACCATATCCATCATAATAGAGCAGAAGTTCAATAAATGATATTCTCATAAAACTCTTCTAATAAGCAAGCTTTAAATATAATACATTTCTTACTATTAACCTAATTATTATGTTAAGAAGAATATTTTAGTAAATATGTTATATTTATTTGTCCATGAATTGCTATACATCTATGATTTTTAATCAGTAAATATATTTGCCATATATATGCAAAATAGTATTTTCTTTCAGATAGAATCAATCCAATTGATTTACTCCAGTTACATATGCATTTGAGAGGGTTTAAATTTTTTTTTATAATGGAATAGTTTCTTTTTAAATTTAAGTTTTATTCCCTTAGCTAATCTCAAAATGTACAACAAATCAAATTTAGGCTGAATCACAAATTCCTAGAGGTTTCCTGTTCTATCTTCCCCACCTCCAAGTCATACTCCTTGTGGAAGACAGAACAAACTTCTCAGAATTCTAAAACATTTTGATTTGCTGTATTTTGATAGCTTCCACTTGCTTTGTTTGCTCAACAATATTGTTCCCATAGAAAAGAAAATAGGTGCGAGATAGAGATGGATTAACTTTAAAACCTATCACCCTTCCTTATTTTTGCCAAACACAGTTATTGTTTCACTAGGAAATCAGGTTAGTAACCTTAGGGAAGAAGGGATTCTTGGGACTGCACAGAAGTAAAGGTAAAACTAACATGTGCCTTAAAGGATTCAATTTTATCTGAAGCTTTGGTATATTTTAAGAATACCCTTGTGCATCCAAAACAATTCTTTTCATTGAAAATCTTTATTAAGTCTAGAAAAGAGACAAAAGTTCACATTCTAGGTGAATCAGTGAATTCACATGAGTTTATTAGTTATACTCATATTATCTAAAACAATATAAAGGCAAAAATATTTTTCTTACAAAAGAAGTTGAACACTAATGATTTCCTTACTTTTTTATGTTCTTCAAAATATACATAATGGGTTTGTATTTCTTAATTCCTTTTTGTTTCTGAGAAATTAATTTACCAGTAGTAAATGCTAATAGTTTGCTCAGAAATTATTTTTCATTATTAGAATATGATATCCCGATCCTGGTTTGAAGAAAATTCTGTATAACTTGGAAAATGATTCTTAGAATTATGAAAGAAATGATTAAAAGTAGGAGAGTGAGACCTCTGAGAAACATATAGGGATTTTAAATTACTTACCTCTAAAAAAGGATATTTAGAAGTAACAGAGTAATGTTTTTTTTTTTTCATTTAAAGAGATACTACCCAGGAAAGTCAACTATTCACCATTTCTATGGAAAATTGAGAAAAGAAGTAGTGCTTAAAGTGTGTGAAGACTAACAAAAGTTAGACATAGAAAACATTTTTATTTTTGAAATAGTTTTTAAAATATATTTTAAGGAGTTAAAAACTAAATTGGATATTCCTTAAGCTTTAACCTTTTCTATTTAGTGAAGACGAAAGGTCAAATATTTTGACAATGTGCTTTCTACTTCTCTAGAATACATCAATTTCTTATTTTACCAATTTGTTAACTCTGTCTGAGTAATGCCCAAAATCTGCTTTCTCTATTGCTTGACAGATAAGTTTATCTAAGGAAAGTTTCAAAATTGTGCTGTCTACTACAAATTCCTGCTACTGAATGTTTGTCTTTCAAAATTGTCTAGCAGCCAGAAAATCACATTTTTAGAGCTAGAAGTATCCTTAAAGGTCACACAGCAATAATCTCACATCATTTTATGGATGAGGAAACCCAGATTTCTCACCCAAGATTATACATTCAGTAAGTGGTAGAACCAGTATTTAAATCCTTTTGCTCTGAATTTTGGGCCAGATTTCTTCCTCTTTAATATAATATCTCCCAGTTTTCTTGTTTATTTGTCATTGACTCTAAACCAACTACTCCAAATTTTATCTTACTTTTCTCAAGGAACAAAACCATGCTTTACTCTTCACATCCTAATGAACTGAGGTCAAAGCCATACAACAAGAAATACTTCAATTTCCTTTCCACTTCAAAATTGATATAAATGATCATTTATCATCATTTCCTACCTCTCTCAGAAGATACAATCCTCCTCTTGTAGAAAGCCCACTCTTCTACATTTCTCCTTAATTCCACTACTTTCAACTTCTCCGATGGAATTCCTCTATCTCATTTTCCCCTACCTTATTTTCTATTTCCAGTGCAAAATGTGATAGTTAAAGTATATTCACTATTGGTGTTCCTTGAAGAATAACAGATTGAGAAGAAATGCCTAGAAACTGAAGGAGAATCTTCTTTAAACAGAAGGGGAAAAGTTGAAGAGAATGTAGCAACTCTATCCATGCAATTTTTATGTCATATAGTGGTTTTCTGTTTACAGATCCAATATTCTTTCACTATAATAAATTGGGTCCTAATGTAAAGTATAACAAGGATTCAACACCAAACTTCTCTTCTCTCCATTTTCTATCTAAAATCTCTTCAATGTCGGCACATTCTCTTTTCCCTCTGATTCAGTTTTTGAAAAAGACCTTCTCTTTGCCAAGAACAACTCTTCCTACACTTATATCTTTATTCTCTGCCAGTATCCTTCAGAATCTTGCTTCTTCAATCACATCTAATTTTCAGTTTTTCTTTATCCATTGTTTTCTACCCTGTTGCTTAAAAATTTGCCTATATCTCTTCCCTAAGTTCCCTCCCCCCCAAATCAGAAATAATTGTCACTTAACTCTGCTATCTCTTCAAGCTTTGATGCTTCTACTCAGTGACAAACTACTGGAAAATTATCTATAGTTGTTGTCTCTATTTCTTCATCTGCCTCTTCTAAACCCAATGAAATTTGGTTTTTGTCTCCACTGATGAATGGAAACTACTTTCTCTGAGACTATTGATGGTCAATTTTTTCCCCAATTTAATGACTTTTAAACACAGGCCTCATTTTTCTTAACTTCTTTGTAGCAATTAACTAGGTCTTCCTTCTGGATAATCAGAATAATCTCTCATCTCTGGATTTTAATAGAATTGGTCTCCCCTTTTTCTCTTACTACCTGTCTGAATTATCTTTACTGAATCATCATCTAAGTTTCATGTTTTAATATATTCCCAGGGATGTGTTTTGACCCTACTTTCATAAATTCTTCTCTAGTATCTTGAAATTGATATCTCAAATTTCTTAAGAATATTTTATCTTGATCTCTCTGTCCTGACAACTTCTTAGGTAGTATCATGATTTTATCCATGTTGTTTTCTCATTACTATAGTCTAAAATTCTTGCTATTAATAATCCTCAGCAGTTGGAAATTTCTTCATATGCAAAATTTACTCACTAAAATCTGTTAATTCAAATTCAATAGAAAACACAGGTGTGTCCTAAGCAATCACACTTAAGAGACCTAAATTGCTTGGATGTTTGTTCAAGAAGAAAGTATCAGTGCCTCCAGAGGTTTGCTTCCTGAATTGCAGTTAAGAAAAGAAAGGAATAGAAAAGAAAATAATTTGAAAAGGAAAGGAAAGGAAAGGAAAGGAAAGGAAAGGAAAGGAAAGGAAAGGAAAGGAAAGGAAAGGAAAGGAAAGGAAAGGAAAGGAAAGGAAAGGAAAGGAAAGGAAAGGAAAGGAAAGGAAAGGAAAGGAAAGGAAAGGAAAGGAAAGGAAAGGAAAGGAAAGGAAAAGAAAAGAAAGGAAAGGAAAGAAAAAGTTAATGGATCCAATAAGATATACCTAAAATATCTGGCTCTGTTATAATGATGGCAAAAGACACAATAATCTTTTGACTTTGAAGTACTACTACTAGGTCTGTATCACAAAGAGATCAGAGATGGAGGAAAAGACCAACTTGTATGAAAATATTTATAGGAGCTCTTTTTGTGGTGCCCAAAAACTGGAAACTGAAGAGCCATACATCAATTGTGGTATATAATTTTGATGGAATATGTGCCATAAAAAATGCCAAGCACAATGATAAAAAAAAACACCCTGGAAAGATGACATGAAGTGATGCAAGATGACGAGAGCAAAAAAAAGTATATACAGCCTCTCAGATAGAGGTCAAATTTTTGGTCAAATTTTTAAGAATATGTGACCCCAATTGATAAATGGGAAAGATACAAAGACACACAAATTTCAGATGAAGAAACAAAAGTCATATATAGGTATCTGAAAAAATGCTTTCAATCACTATAGATTAGAAAAAAGAAAATCAAAACAATTCTAAGATATCACCTCATATCCATCAGACTGGCTAAATGGCAAAAAGGCAAAGTAACAAATGTTGTAGGGGATGTGGAACAATGGAGTAGTAATGACAAAACCTTTTTGGAAAACAAATTGGAATTATGCCCAGAGATATAAAACTGTGTATAAAAATTATACAAAAAGCAATAAAATCACTAGGTATGTTCCCCAAAAAGATCATGGAAGGATGAAAAGAACCTGTATGTCCCAAAATATTTATAGCATTTCTCTTCATGGTGGCAAAGAATTGAAATCAGGGGATGTTCATCAACTAAGAAATGACTGAACAAACTATGGTATATGATTCTGATAGAATACTATTGCACCACAAGACACAATAAACATACTATTTTTTTTTAAACTTGGAAAGAACTACAAAAGAAAATGAATAGTGAAATGATTAGAATTAGGTGGACTTTTTACACAGCCACAGAATTAATACTGGAAGAATAAAATGTGAATATTATTATTAGAAACTGAACAGAAAGGGAAATATTAATATATTAATTTATATGTACATGTTGGCTATCTTGATGTTCTCTCTCATGATATGGGGAGGGTGGTGAGGGGCGGAGACATTAGTGGCAAGGATTCTTTATGTATATATGAAGAAGAATAAGCAAAATATATAGAAGATTTGTGATTTCATTTCTGTACTCTTCTTTTTTCTTTGTATATAAAAATGATTATTTTATTTTATTTTATAAATTTTGGAATAAAAATGAAGTGAGAGGAACTAGAAGACTGTACATAGTAATAGCAATGAGGTCTAATTATTATCTTAATTATTATCAGCAAATTGCTCTGCAAGCATCCAGGACAACTCCAAAGGACTCATTACTCAAAAGGTGATCTACTACCAGAGAAGAACTGATCAAATAAGAATGCAGATGGAAGCATACTGTTTTGTATTTTATTTCCTTCATTAGCATTTTCCTCTAGTGTGGTATCTTCTTTTACAACGTGATAAACATAGAAATATCTAATGCATGATAGCACATGTATAACCTGTATCCTATTACCTGCTGTCTCAGGGAAAGGAGAGAGGGAGGGCAAGGGGGAGAGTATGGATCAGAAAATGGCAGAAAACAATGATTAAAACTTCTATATATGTGTAATTAAGAAAAGTATAATAAAAACAAGAAAAAATATACATTGTTACATGATATAATTTCAAACAGTTTGGCAGCTGGCTTAGAGAAACATTTTGTTTCTAAGAAATTTTCTCAGGATCTTTCAAATTAAAACACATACATAGACCTTCTTGTTTGGTTCATCCCAACCTTAGAATATACATAGAGATAATGTGTGAAAAATAAAGTTTTCTCAGGCAGAGTCACAGGTTATAATTCTTTGTGATAGGGTTGTGAAGGAAAAAAAGGAGAAAAAATATTTTCCATTGACTTCATATTTAATGTACAAAAGTACATTAGAGATTACATTTATGCAGATCTTAGCATGTCCTTTGAAGAACAAAGGTAGAAAGGGCTTTATTTAAGAGACAGATAGTGGGGAACAGGCATGATTAGGGTAAAGAATATTAGAGTTCATTCTTATCTGACTCTTTGTGAACCCATTTGGCTATGCTATTTCAATGTCCAGCTCATTTTGCAGATCAGGAAACTGAGGCAAATACCATTAAGTGACTTGAACAGGGTCTGATTAAGTGACTGAGGCCAGATTTGAATGCAGGAAAATGAGTCCCCAGCGCTGTAACCCCTATGCCACTAAGCTATAAGTCAGCTTATCTGAGCCTTTAGGTTTTCCCTGTTGAGGTTTCCTCAATATTTTACACTAGATACCTGCTATGCATACCTGGAAGCCTGCTTCCTCACCTTGTAGATATAGGCAAGACAGAGAAGAGAATGGATGCACATATGCTAGTGACTCCAATAATATAATGTAATTTCCTTGAGACTAGTTCCTGTTTCTCATTTTGATGGACTCCCTAACACTGAGTATAGTTCCTAGCATGGAAGAAGCACTGAATAAATGCTTATTGAACAAAGGTATATATGGAAGGGAAGTTGAGTGAACAATGAGTTTTGATTGTCTTATTTTTTAATTATTTTCACTATATTTTGGGTTTTGTTAGACAAATCCAGTGCTTCAAAGCCTGTAAAAATGCCAGACTTAAGTAGTAAATTTCCATTTTTTTTACAAAAGGAAATAAAAATGTTTAACATATAAGGATAATGATTTAGCAGCCCTGTGAAAGTCACATGATAGTAGTGATTATCTTCTGTTTTACAAATGGAGAAACACCCATAGAATTATAAGATGACAGTCAAGTTGTTGATGTCCAAGTTGAGTGCTTTATGTACTAGACCACATTGCATACATTGTTAATGTAAGGAAACTGAACAATAGAAAATTGAGGTTGAGTATGAGGTAACTTTGCTTAAAATAGATTCTATTATATATCTCCTGAGGGAAATGGTGGGAGTTTCATTATTTGTGTTATTTGGAACCAGGAAGTAAGAAGCACTCAAAAATCTCATTTTGGGAATACTGCTAGAATAGAGTCAAAGGACAGAAAAAGAGAGAGCTGGAAGATGTGGGGTTCTTTCCCATTTCACATGTATAGGATTGGGAGGGGTTAAGGTGAGAATAGATTGAGTATTTTTTTTCCTTTTCTCTGATACTCTTGGGCTTCTTGAAATTGCAGAACCTCAGTTGATTATTATGCTTTTTCTCAGGGCTCTTGAGGCAAGGCTATCTATCTTCCCTGTGACAATTTTATAACTTTCCCATGTGGAAGGTCAAGAGAAGTCCTTGTAAATTGTGAAAGAGCATTAAAAATTGTTTTTCTAGTCAATTGAGCATTCATAAAGAATAAAATGATTCTACCATTTAAAATATAATTATTAAACCCAAATAGGTAAAGATAATTATGAATGGCTTTCATTAGATAGTTTATACTTACCACCAAATTCCATTCAAGAAATTTCAGGCAAGTTCTTCTCTCTATCTTAGAAGTTATATAAGATTAGATAGGAGGATAGTCCTGAGGGAGCAGAATTAAAAGAAAGACTTCAATTACTTACTTCCCTTGGTCCAAAAAAAAAAAATAAGGAACACTTTCCTGATGATAATGGCAAAGGCTTAATTATGGTATTTAAAAGGTGGAGGGAAATCTGGGAATGAATCTATCACATCTGTATTCTCTTTTTAATCTCTTAACTGAGAGACTTTTCCATTTCTGTTTTTTGTTAGACATGGAGAATATTAAGTACATGCTAAAATAAAAGACTGGAGTTAACTCAAATAAGGGCAATAGGAGGATTATTTCTGAACTGCTGTAGGCAATACTCTTAACAAGTGGGAAGATCATATGAAATGAGGCTTCAGATTACATTGAGCATCACTTCACTCTGATAGCATGTTTCTTCTACTCTACCTCTGTTGGAGACTAGTTCCATGAATTATAGCAGTTGTAAGAACAAAAAACAAGATGGTAGCCAGTATTGGTAGGGGAAATTCAGGGATGACAAACAAAAATACTAGTTTCTTTCATTTACATCACTCACTTTGGAGCTTAGGAAGATGGGGGCAGGATAAGGAAGTTAAGATCTTTGTGGCATTTAAGCATAGAGGATTTGAAGTGATGTAAAGTGTACGTATATGTGTGTGCATTTATGGGTAGGTAGATAGAGTTGTAATTTTTTAACCAAACAGAACTTGAACAGGCAGAAATGAGATAATATATGTAAAGTGCTTTTGCAAACCTTAAAGCTTTTTGTAAATGTCAGTTATCATTATCACCAACACCATCATCATTATTCCTAGCTTCACATTTCAATGTTAAATTATCCTATAAACATTATAGGGTGTTGCTGGACATTTTTCTCCCTGTAGATTTATTTTCAACATGATTTCTCTACTTATAATATAATTCAGGTATTCTATACTAGAAGAATGGGTTATAGTAGTGATATAATAATATCTACTAACATTTTCTGCATCATGAATTAGGCCTATATCCCTTTCTTTCTTATTGGGTCAGGGATTAGTTTTCTTTAAAATGAAAAAAAAATGCTCCTGGACCTTATTAGCTCCTGCTTCACCCAGCAGTTTTTTGGTCAACCAAGGGCATAAACTAGACATTGTCCCATTCCCATAAAGTCATGAACCCACTGACTGGATAGATTTTAGAGAACCTTATGAGTCACCACCCTATACCACATTTTCATATGGAGTTATGGAATCATATATTCAGAGAAACAAAATGCTCTTGCATCCTTGCTGTATATACTTGATGTGTAAAGGCAATGTAAATCTCTTTCTGTTAACTATTTGAGTGTCTCATTTCATCCTACCAATTAACCTGAATCAAGAGAGCACTGGCAAATAAGCATGTCTAAAACAAGAATGGTTTCCAAAAAACCTCAGAAAACAGTTTAAAAAATCACCATTGTTTGGTGTTATTATTGTGTTGTTGTTTTTTAATTTCAAAACACTTAACATAGTTATTCACTTGAAGAGAATTAACAACTAAACATTTCTGACAACATGGTACATGAGAAGAGAGTGGAGAATTGTTTGATTCAGGTGGCAGTTACTACAAGGATCTAGATTATGATTAAAAGATTGAAAGGGGATTATTTTTTTTCTTTGGTATTATATATTGTCCATTAGGGAAACTGTAAACAGTACATTGTCTATGTCCTTTGAAATTACAATGAATACATTAACATTCGGCTGGTGACAGCAGAGAACAAACCGAGAATTAAAAAAGAAAGAAAGAAAGAAAGAAAGAGAGAGAGAGAGAAAGAGAGAGAAAGAAAGAAAGAAAGAATGAAAGAAAGAGAGAGAGAGAAAGAAAGAAAGAAAGAAAAGTTTTAGAAAGGAGTTGTCACCAAGTAGAAGAGCTAAAACAAACAAATAAAAAAAAAAACACTGAGATGTTCCCCAGAGTCTCTGTGGGTTACATATTATGTAGGACTTGTGTTTACAAATAAGGATGTTGTAGAAATGAAACTGATTGGTCTTTACATATTATTAGAGACTTTTCCAATGTGGTACACAATTGCTTTACAAAAATAAGGTATGGTGAGTGTTAAACTTGGAAGGAAGATTTTCCTGTACTTCCTTCACATCCTAATTTAAATAATAAACATGTATCATTTGGATAAGTTTGGTCTTTTGCTATGAAAGGCAAGGAAAAAAAAACATTATGATCAATTTTTTTCCATATTAACTCATTTTACCTTTATGTATTACAACAAAAAGACTCATTTCTATCCTTCAAGTCTAGAAGTATTCTAGCTTCATATCCTACTGGACTTTGATTAGAGCGTAGCTTTCCCTTCTCACCAAAGTTCAAACTGAATTCTTCCTTCCAGTTTTATACCTGTTAAAAAAGGAAGGCTACTTTTCATTTCCCCACTAGACAGAGACCTCCAACAGTTTGGTCACTGTGAGGTGCTGTGTCTTGGAAGGTATTGCTATTCCAATTTGAAAGATGAAATAATTGAGATTTAGAGAGGTTAAGTGATATACTTCTGATCATATATCTATTATATATAGAAGCTACAGATCTGAACTTAGATTCTCTTATTGTGAGGGACCTAAGGTGACCCCCCTGAGCTCAGGAAGGGTACCCATTGCAAGAATGCAAGACTCCAAAACTTAGCTTAAAAATAAAAAGATAAATTTATTAATTTAGAAGATAATGTTGAATTTGGCCAGGAGGCCAGCATTGATGGAAAGCTGCCTCCCAGTGGTTGTCTGTTCTGGGATCTTTATACTCTTTACAACAGGAGATACATGACTTTTCAGAGGGTATGCACTCAGGTAAAAGGTGGGAGTTGGTCATCTGACTTAGGGTTAGTTGGGGTGACCCTCATAGTTTAGGGGACAAACATATGTCTTAGATACAATCTGATGGTATCAAAGAATAACCTGGAGTTCTATCTCTGTGTCCATCTCAAAACCTAAAGGATGATCCAAGGAAGATAATTCTCTCAGGGGACTCTCACTTGAATGTAGCAGGGTCTTCTTAGGAGTTTTTGATGTTTTAGGACTAGTCACAAGGATGCAAAGAAGAAAAGGAATTTTCCTGCTTACACTTTGGTCTGAATCACTTCTAGAATTTGGGGGTACAACATTTCATTCCATGTATACATGCATGAATGTGAAAATATATGTGTTTGTCTCTTTATGAATATGTTACTTCCACTTCCACCACTTCAGTTTGTTATAATTAAACTAATGAGAATTCCAAAGATAGATAGTAGGATGATATTAAAACTCCACTCCACCTGGACAAGGGATAACTTCTAGAGGAATGGGCAGGGTCTAGATGTCCAACCAGTAAGACACAGTTTACATCCCCTTCTCCAAGGGAAAGATAGACAAACCTTCTCATATGTCCCAAGAGCTGTGAGTTGGCTTTCTTTTGGGATATATGTTGGTACTAAAGGGTGTATGCCTGCTCATTTAGCAATAAAATATGTAAGTCCATAAAACAATCTTCTACCTTATCTTGAACAGCATGCTCAAATATTTGCATATTTAAATTCAACTAAAATGGAATTTCATGACTGAGATATATTCATTTTAACCCTCTGAAGTATTATGAATTTGCATAGCATACCTGCCAAATGCATGAATCTCTTAGGACTTATTTTAGCCTAATTTCTCCCCTTGTTTATTGTACATTGTAAAGGAGTAAGGGAAACTGGTTCTCCCAACAACTGTAGTACTTAATTCATGTATTTAGATTACCAATACTTTGATCAATAGAAAAGTGAATGGAGTCTATTTCTATTCTCTTTCTGGAGTAAGGAACTGTGAAGTTTGAGGTAGGCAGGTCCCAGCTAACATTATTCAAGTTTTATATCAATTCTTTATTTATTGATTATCATTGGTAAACAAAGTAAAGTATTCAATATTCTTATAAAATATTGAATTTTACATAAATATTTATTATTATCAAATAATTAGAGAACTGACTTAAATCTACAAGGATACAAAGTATTTCCCAAATGACAAATAGTCAAAAAGTCTGGAAAGGCAATTCTCAGATGAAGAAATCAAAACTAGCTTTAGTCATATAAAAATGCTCCAAATCAATAATGATTTGATAAATACAAATGAAAACAACTCTTAGTTACTACTTCATGTCTAGTCAACTGGCAAACATGATAGAAAAAGAATATGCTAAATTCTGGAGCAGATATGGAAAGATAGGGACACTAATACACTAGTGATGGAGCTTGCAAACTGTTACAAACATTCTGGAGAGCAATCTTGAACCATGGCCAAAGGTTCTATTTATAAATCTATACATACTTTTTGACCCAACAATATTACTACAATGTCTATGGATGAACAAGTTTTTGTATATATTTCTAATGGAATAATATCATGCCATAAGAAATATCAAACAAGATGACCACACACATACAAACCCGGAAAGATTTATATGGAGTGATGCAAATGAGGTGAATATAACCAGGAGAATGTTGTACACAGCAACAACAATAATGTATAAAAATCAATTATGCATTACTTAAATGTTATCAAGAATACAAAGATCCAGGACAACTCTAAGAGATTTATGATAAAAAAAAAGGGTATCAACCACCATAAAAGGAATAGACTAAATGCAGATTTAAATTTACCATTCTTTATTTCCTCCATAATTTTTTCTCTAGTGAAAGCAATATGTGTCTTCTTTTATAACATTGTGAACATGGAAAAATGTATCATATGATAATACATATCTATATCATATGACCACCTTCTTGGAGGGAGAGAGAGATGGGAGAAATTGAGAACATACACAAGAAAATGTCAGAAAATAAATGTTAAGAAATTGTATTGACATGTAACTTGGAAAACAATAAAATTCATTAAGAATTTAAAATCTTGAACATAACAGCCATTTATTGATAAGTAAGTTTTTTTCTGAAGATCAGATATTTTGTTGTGTTTTAATGCATAGGATCTGTAGATACATGCCCATGACTGCTCAGAAGCTTTACACAATTCTTGTTTTGGTGGCTTTCTAGCCTCTGGAAAAATAATAAAAAAATTGAATTGCTGTCCATCTTCAGGAGAGTGCTCATGACAAATGCTAATATTTGTAATCATCATAATTAAACCCTATATCAGTGTGTACTATAATATCTGGGACATGTCTTCTATCCAGAAGAACACTTCCTATTAGTTCAGTATTCAACAGACCTCTCTGCCCCCAGTTTTTTTCCCCCTAAGATCCCTGCCCCTGCTGAACTTTGATAAACAAATGAGGAGATATCTCAAAATACCTAGAGATGTCAAAAATTTCCACTAGATACCTGCCTTTCCTAAGGAATTGTACTTATACTGTACTTTAGACATCAGTTTTTATCCTAATGGAAAGCATCTATTCTTCTAAATCCATCTTTACTCTTTTCCTCTTTAAGAAGAAAAAGGCAAAAAAGCACTAACTTTGAATGAGAACACACTCATTCCACGTATTGCTACAGACCATAGTGTATTTCAGCTTATTCCTCCCTACATGCTATTGTTTTATCCGTTCAGTGAGCTAAGAGAAAAATCTTTTCTAATCACATGTACCTGAACTCATTTTAAATCTGCCTGCCAAATAAGATATTGTTTCTTTCTATCACTTTTCCCTTCTATTGCCTCAACACCTTAACAACTTTTTCTTCGAAATCTAACCAAACAAAATATGTTCATATACACTGTTACCTCATTTGTTTGTTATCTATATCTATGTAAAGAGAAATCACTGTATATGTAAAGCTATTTTATATTTTGAACTGTATTATTTGATCTCTCTCATTGCCTAATAAAAAACAAAAAAAAATTAATACAAAGTAGATAGTTCTCTCTACTCCAAATATATGTGAAGAAAAGATTTTCCTCATATTGTATTTAAAGATTTATTCTCCAAGTAACCTCCCAAAAGGTTTGATGTTGATTATACAAACAAGCACATGAGAAATCAGATCTTTACATACAAATCAAAAATAGACAACTCAAAAAGAACATATGATACCTTCAAAAGTTACTGGAGGGACATAATTAGAATTCAAAAATATAGATTAAAAGTTGTCTTAAAGTTCTTCTACTTCAGTAGTCATATTGTAGTTGGTCTAACCGATATCCACTAAATTAAAATAAAATATTGTAAGCTAAGGTAAAAAAAGAAATAACTTGAATTATACTTCTATTATTGCTTGCATAATGACACATTCTGATGGACTATCATGAGGAAATCACTTTGCAGACATAAAAGCTTTTTATAAATATGAATTATCATCATCTTCATTGTTATCATTTAACAAAATAATTTATTAACAGATATGTTTTGCCCTTGGAACTAAAATCAAAGAGAAATACATTTAATAAGGTTACTATGCTAGACTTGGGATAAGAGAGAAAACTGATATCATCTATAGTTTTGGGATAAAAACAGAAACACTATTTCAAAGTATTCTTCATAAAGTATAAGAGAATACTATATAATCATAATTTAATTAAGGGCATTATGAGGAAAACAAGAGAGAATTATCCAAATGTTTTGATTTCTGCCAATATAATGTCATGGAGGTAGGACTTTGACAAACTGGAAAGGATAGTGCAATATTTAATTGTCTTCATCATATATTTATTGACTGAACCAACACCTACAAACGACTTAAGATAACTCATGAATAACTTCCTTATACTACATAGTAAGACTGTCTCTAATCATAGTTAATTATAGTCTATATTTTAGTTAAAATGATTACTTTAAGTTTTAGAAAGTTCTTTCAGTAAAATTTTCATTCAATTATGAAAGCCCAAGAGCTTGACATGTTTCCTCATCCTCACTTAAGACCAAGATTCATAATCCAGATAGAAAGGCCTCAGGGGTTTCTTAAGGAGATAAGTTGTTTTTAATATAATTTGAATTTAATAAATCTTTTGGGATATGTTCAACTGATTTCTATTTCCTTCTGACAGATTTTTATCAAACAAAGAGATAAAATGGTCTATTTTCTATTTTCTCAGGGAAGGGCAATCAACTCTGATTTTTCTATGTCTTGTATACAAAGGCTTAGAGTTAAAGGGGAAGCTTACCCCCAAAGACATCCTGTGTAAAGTACTATCAAATTCTTAAATCTCATTAAGTAAAGTAAGTAATTGGAGAAATTTTCATACCACTAATTAAAAGACAATATGAATCCAATTAGTTGTGTTTGCATTGTAATCATAAAATCATCTTTATTAACTACATACAAAAGGGTTTTTTGTTCTAATTACAGATTACAGATGAAAATAAAATTTGATTGACTTATTTTTTTAATATTTCTTAACATTTTATTTAGGAAACATGGATGATTAAAGGAAATTAGTGTATGAATTCTTTGGGATACTTTATTTTCATCTTTTGGAGCAGTTACATAGATTTCAATCTTTGGTATAATGCAACAAGACATATTTGTGATCCAGAAACTTTGTATATAAAAAGAGCAATTTTAATGGAAATGTAATATGATAAATTGTTTTGCTGATGCTCTACTCAGATGATTCATCAGGGTGTAGAAGAAAAGAGAAGTTCTTGAAGTCAGCATGAGTTCAGGCAGGAAAATCTGTAAAAAGCTTTGAATGAGATTCTAGAAAGAAGATTACATATTTGTCAGTTGTTAATGAGTTCAGTTAAATTATGAGAGCCTCATTAATAGTTTGATCTCAAGGTGATGAATTTTCCAGATGCAACAATTCTTAAAGATCTTGTGTCAAATCAGAGAAGTCATTTTAAGTACCAATACAATCATTGATTCTTAAAGTAGTAAGTATAAGAAGGCTGTTATTCATTTCTGGAAGCTTTCCTTTTCAACCCATCTATATTCAAGACAGGGACAATATAATAGGAAACTATATCATTTGATGGTAGAATGAAGGAATTAGACATTTCTATCCTGGAGAAGAGATGATTTAAGCGGGAATAAGCTCCCTTCAATGATTTGAAACTCTGTAAACTTGCAGCATAATTACATTGATTATATATCGGTTTATATTGGGAGAACTGGGACATAATTCAGCTTAATGACTGAAAGGTAAAACAAAGGAGATTAGGCTCAATTTCCAGAAAAAGTAAGCAATTAATGATGTTCAAAAGTTGGAACAGGCTATCTTGGGACACATTGAGTTCCTTTCTTTAGGGAGAAATTAAATGACCATATACCAGAGATTAGCAGAAGAGTGCCCTTTTTGTTATATATTAAGCTAGATGGTATTTGAGATTCTTTGAATTAACTAAGGAGGTTTTATAAACAGGAGAAACTAATTATCAATAGAAAATTCTTCCTTTTATTGGACTTTTAATGGGACAGTTTTCAAAATGCTGTTGAACTGATGTATGCATTGTTCAATCTCATTTGACATATCAGTGGATGAAGTTATTACTGTAGTTGTGTCTCTCAAAGGGTCCTTTATTCATTGTACTGATCCAAATACTTTGTATGAAGAGTACCAACAAGCTTCAATTTGTTTTACTATGTTGTGCTTTACAAAATTATTAAAAGTGGTCTAAAAATAAAAGATCAATATTTTAAAAGAATAAAACAGTACAATTTTATATCGTTGATGCCAAAACTCAGTTTTGGATTCTACCTATAATCTGCCACCTTTGCTTCCTTTTATGTGTTGCCTTAGACACCTGTATAAAATCAAGAAATTGTATTGACTGGTTCACTACAAATTTATGTAACAAACTTCAACTGAGCTCTCCCTGCAACAAGTCAGTCATAATTCCATTGACCTCAATATCTGCTCAAAATCTTTTTGTTCCTCTTTAAACTTCTCATGACATACTTTCAGCTAAAACCCCGTTTCACTAGGGGGAGGGAAGGAGAATTTTCACCTTCACTATTCACTCCTTGTTTCCTCCTCATCTTAAATATTTCCCCAATATCCTCTCTTTTAAACTTGTCTCACATGAAGTCACAATCCTTCTCCTTGTCAAGGCAAATATGCCTGTATAGACTTAAGTGATCCCATCGTACTTGGACTTCTCAAACAGATTGTCCCATTTATTGGTTACATTCTCTTATTAATCCTTAATTTTCCCCTTTAAACTCTTCAACTTTGATACCAATCAACCTCTCCTCATCCTGAAAGAAACCCTCACTTCTTCAATCCTTCCCCTCTAGTTATTGTCCTTTATCTTTAAACCCTCTCAAATTCTTTGAGAAAGTCATTTAAGAATATTGCTTCCATTTTTTCCCATGTCTCTAATATTAACTCTTTGTAGTAAGACTTCTGACTTTATGATTAAACTAAAACTATTCTCTCCATGTTACTCAGAATATCTGACTTGTTATAATAATCCTTTATCAATCCTTATATTTCTTTACCTGTCTGCAGCTTTTGACATTTTCAAACTAATCTCTATAATTCTTTTTTTTCTGTTTTTTCCCCCTGTCTCTTACTTCTTTCTCATCTTACTTGTCTGACCACTCCTTCTTAGTCCCATTAGTTTGAAATTTATCAAGGTCACAGTGAATGTTTGTAGTCATTCTCCAAGCTTCTATTGTGGTCTCTTGTTCCTCCTTCTTCTAGATTTTAATCAATTCCAATATATTCAATGATCATTTTTATAGAAATGATTTAGAAGTATTTATGTTCAAGTGGCCTCTCTGCCAGGTACCAGTCTCACATATATCTCCAACTGCCTTTTGTCTATCCAAACTGGAAATATAATGGACTCCTAAACTTAATACACCTAATATTGATATAATATCTTTCCCAAACTTTCCTTCTTCTGAACTTCCCTTTTGCCAACTAGGGAACTACCAACTTCCCAGTCATATTAACTCATAATTTAGGTGTAATTCCTCCCTCCTTCCCTCTTCTCTGCATCTATATCCAATATTTTGTCAAGTCCTAGTGATTTAACCTTCTTGTATATCTCAAAAAAGTTCCTTTCTCTTCTATGGAATTGCCAACCTTTGTGTATACCACTATCACTTCAGGTCTGTATTATTGCAATAACCTGTGGTTTTTTTTTTCCATTATACTCCAATCTATACTTTACTCAACTATTAATGACAGCTTCTTAAAACAGCTCTGATCAAATCACTCTCCTATTGAATAAACTTAATTAGGACCCTATTACTTTTAGTCTCGAATATAAAATGTTCTATTTGGCTTTTAAAATCCTTTGTAGGTTTCCAGGTCTGAAATCCTTTATCCATGATACCTTTCCAGTGTTTTTCTACTTCGTTCTTATGTACATTATCATTAGTAATACTGGTCTAATTACTATTCCTCAAACGTGGCACTCCATCTCCTGATTCTATGCATTTTGACTAGCTATTCTATTCCCCATAAATAGAATGTGATACCTCCTCCTCTCTGTTTCTTGCTTTCTTTGCTTCCTTAAAGTGTCAGCTAAAATCTCATCTTCTACAAGAAGCCTTTCCCAATTTCCTTTAATGTTAGTGCCTGTCCTCTAAGATTGCTTTCAAATTATCCTGTAGATAACTTGTTTGCTGTCTCCCCCATTATATTATGAACTCCTTGAAGTAAGGAATTATGTTTGCTTTCCATTGTATTTTCAGCACTTATGATGAGCCTAGCAAATAGTTAGCCTTTACTTAATGCTTATTGATTAGATTTGACCTCTTTTCAGTTGTATATCCATAAAAATATGAACTATTCTAAAAAACTGCTGAAAATATCTTCTTGTTTTCATTTCAAACTTTTGTCAAATTACTCTCCATAATATAGGCTATTAACATGCTTGTTCCTTAGATATGAGAAAAGTACATAAATTGGAATTCACCTTTTAATTTTTTTATAAAAGCATCATGCACATTTTAAAATTCATCCTCTTTCAGATATCTGGAGAGATAAAATAAATGAAAATGCATAAATCATTATTGAAAGAAAAAGAAGTAGCATATCAATTTATATCATTAATATGCAGATTGTAGAAGAATATCCCAAATGGAAAGGAGCTGAATGCAGAAGTACATAACAGTTAGAAATCTGGTTAGCACCTGGGAAATTATTTCTTTCAGTCTTCACAAATAGCTAATAATCTCAAAAAATTTCAATAAATTCAAAATTCTCAATGAGATAGTCATTGTGTTACATGCTACAGATAGAAATAAAGATAATAAACAAAGATGGCCACTGCCATTAAGGAATCTATATACTATATATAATGTGTATATACATGTATATAAAATAAGGAAGGAAAGCAATATTCCTAGAATCAGTCTTAGAATCACAGCTCTCAAAACCTAATGCTAATCAAAAGACAAATGGTTGGCAAAAAATTACTGGCATGTTATACAAAATGGCATATTCTAAAGTCCCGTAAGAAAGTAAGAACACTTTAAATTAAAATGGCCCATTAAAAACCTCCTTCCCTTCCTCTTCTCCCTCTATTACAAAAGACATAATTGAACAAAAAGATATATGTATAAATAAGACTATGTCTTATTTATTTCTATTTCTCAGTTCATTATCAATATGTGGCCATATACAAGTTATAAGTAATTATATGACCTGTAAAAGAGAAAAACTGGTCATGAGTCATGAGAGATAGACACTGAGAAATAGCAAATAGATCACCCTATATATTATACACTAGTTATTTGGAATTTGAGGAAAATAAGAGGAAGCCTTAAGCATCTTGATTAGATACTCAGTGTAGAATTTATAAAAGATATTGACAAGAGTCACCTGAGGAAGAAGACATGGAGGGGTCTATAGCTTCAATAAAGTAGCAGGATACAAAATAAATACACAAATCTTCTCTGAATTCAATACCAAAAAAAACAGTCCAAAAGATGGCAGCTTAGCAAGCAGCAAAAGTTCAGACCTCAGTGGAAGACCCTTCCTTACCTATACAGACTGAATGCTCCTAGGGCACCGAAATTCAATCTGAACAACAGGACAGAAGCTGGGAACCCTCCTTCTGGACTCAAATCAAAAGGTACACACCCCCCAAAAGCCAGAATCTGAGAATACTCAGGGCTAAGGGGAAGGCAGAGCGAAGGTCCCAAGACCCCTCCCCCAGCCCCCAGCAGCAGCGGGAACCTCTGAGCAGGCAAAGGTGCTGGTTTGCAGGGTCTACCTTGGGAGCAGCGGGGCGCCGGGCTCCGAGCATCCAGCTTGGACAGCGGGAAGGAAGCCAGGGAGAAAAGGGCCATGGCTGGGTCCCTCCATCTGGCTCCAGTCTCACCCTTGCCTCAGGCACATCCAGATCAATCCAGTTGAACTAATCCCATCAGAACTCCTCAGAGTTTAGGGAGGCGGGCAAAGGCACTTGCAGACAGCAGAGAAGCAGCTGGAGAGAACTGGAGAGAGCCTGGGAGGTCCAGCCTTCCTGGAGTCTTCAGAGCCTCAGTGCTTCATACCACATACAGCCCAACCCAATTGAACTCAATCCAATCAAAAGCCTCCAGAGGACAGGGAAGCTAACATTCCTCCCCTAGAGACTGTACCAAGAGATCTGACAAAGCTCCAAGAGGAGAGACTGACAGCCCCAAAACCAAAACAAAATGAGAGGAGCAAGAGCACAGCCAAATACGGGGAGCAAAGAAGGGATAAACTTGAGCAAACAACAGAAAAAGAAGAAAGATATTACAATAGACAGCTTCTGCACAGGTAATGAGCAAAGAGCGAATGAAACAGAGGAGGAGGACCCAGCAAAGGAAAAATCAGAAATCCCAGCGAATTGGATACAGGCTTTGGAAGAACTCAAAATGCAATTCAAAACACAATGAAGAGAGGCTGAAGACAATTGGGAAAAGAACTTAAAAACTAAGATAAGTCATCTGGAAACAGAAAATAGTGCCTTGAAAGCCAAAATCAACCAGCTGGAAAATGAGGCAAAGGAGATGAAAGATGAGGTGAAAAAGATGAAAGATGACCTCCAAAGAAAATCTGAACAAAAGGAAAAAGACGACCAAAAAACTAAGGATGAAATCCAGTCTTTAAGAACCTAATACAACAACTTGAATCGAGCGATCTCACAAGGCAGCAAGACACTATAAAACAAAACCAAAAGAATGAAAGAATTGAGGAAACTATGAAGCATCTCATTCACAAAACAGAGGATTTAGAAAATTGTTCAAGGAGAGACAATTTAAGAATTTTTGGCCTACCAGAAGACCATGGCAAAAGAAAAAGCTTGGACATTATATTACAGGAAATTATTAAAGAAAACTGCCCTGAAATCCTTGAACAAGAGGGAAAAGTGGAGATTGATAGAATCCACAGATCACCTCCTGTACTTAATCCCCAACTGACAACACCCAGGAATGGTATAGCCAAATTCAAGAACTATCAGACCAAAGAAAAGATATTACAAGCTGCCAAGAAGAAGTCATTCAGATACCAAGGAGCCACAGTGAGGATAACTCAGGATCTGGCTGTATCCACACTGAAAAAAAGAAAGGCATGGAATACGATATTCCAGAAAGCAAGGGAACTAAGTCTAAAACCAAGAATCAAATACCCAGCAAAACTAACTATATTCTTACAGGGGAAAGTATGGTCATTCAACAAAATAGAAGCATTTCAGGAATTCTTAAAGAAAAGACCAGACCTGAACAGAAAATTTGATGTCCAAGCACAGAACTCAAGAGAATCATCAAAAGGTAATTAAAAAAGAGGGGAAAAAATAAAAACAAAAAAAATTTAAGAGACTCAATAAGTTAAAATTATATGTATCCCTATAAGAGAAGAGGTCATTGGTAACTCTTAAAAACTGTTGTTATTAGCTGTGCAGCAAAAAGAAGTATACTTAGAGGGAACAGCAACAAACTGCATAGGATGAAAGGACAAGACATAAATAGGTATATAGATATATGCATGCAAAAATACATACGCATGAGTATGCATATATATATATATATATAACTAGAGCTGAAAATAGGTTAATATTAAAAGAAACGGGAAAAGAAACAAATGGGGGTAAATTTATATGTTATAAAGAAGCTCATGGTGGGAGGCGGGAGAACATCAATACACTGGAAGGGTAAAGAGGTCAGAGACAGGAAATACTCAACTTTTACGTGCTTTGAAAGTAACTCAAAGAGGGAAAAACAATCCAATCCATTGGGGGCAGAGAATAGATTTGCACCCTATAGGGGAGTAGAAGGGTAACAAATGGTCTGGTGGGGAGGGAAGCAGTACAAGAGAGGGAGGGAGAAGGGGGTTAATTTTAGAAAGACTACAGGGAAAATAAGGGGGGATAAATAGGGAGGGGGTAGAAAGGGAAGTAAAATAAGGGTGGGAACAAGGGGGACTGTTGAAAAGCAAACATTGGTGTAGAAGGAAATAGTGAAAGAAGAAAAGGCAGGTAAAGGAGCAGAAATCAAAATGCTGGGAAATACACAGCTAGTAATCATAACTCTGAATGTGAATGGAATGAACTCACCCATAAAACGCAAGCGAATAGCAGAGTGGATTAGAGTCCAAAACCCTACCATATGCTGTCTACAAGAAACACATATGAGAAAGGTAGATACACATAGGGGGAAAGTAAGAGGGTGGAGCCAAATCTATTGAGCAACAACTGACAAAAAGAAGGCAGGAGTTGCAATCATAATATTGCATGACAAAGCCAAAGTAAAAATAAATCTAGTTAAAAGAGATAGGGAAGGTAATTACATCCTGATAAAAGGCAGTATAGACAGTGAGGAAATATCTGTACTCAACATGTATGTACCAAATGGCATAGCATCCAAATTTCTAAAGGAGAAACTAGAGGAACTCAAGGATGAAATAGATAGAAAAACTATACTAATGGGAGATCTGAACCTTCCTCTATCCGAACTAAATAAATCAAACCAAAAAATAAATAAGAAAGAGGTAAGAAAAGTGAATAAAATCTAAGAAAAATTAGAGTTAGTAGACATGTGGAGAAAAATAAATAGGGACAAAAAGGAATATACCTTCTTTTCTGCAGCACATGGTACATTTACAAAAATTGACCATGTATTAGGGCATAAAAACATTGCAAACAAGTGCAAAAGAGCAGAAATAATAAATGCAACTTTCTCAGATCACAATACAATGAAAATAATAATTAGTAAGGGAACATGGAGAGGTAAATCGAAAATTAATTGGAAATTAAACAATACGATTCTCCAAAACCAGTTAGTTAAAGAACAAATCATAGAAACAATTAATAACTTAATTGAAGAAAATGACAAAGATGAGACATCCTTTCAAAACCTATGGGATACAGCCAAAGCAGTACTCAGGGGGAAATTTATATCCTTGCGTTCATATATTAACAAATTAAGAAGGGCAGAGGTCAATGAATTGGGCATGCAAATTAAAAAATTAGAAAGTGAACAAATTAAAAATCCTCAGATGAAGACTAAATTAGAGATCCTAAAACTCGGAGAAATTAATGAAATTGGAAGTCAAAGAACTATTGGTTTAATAAATAAGACTAGAAGCTGGTACTTTGAAAAAACAAATAAAATAGACAAAGTAATAGTCAGTCTAATTAAAAAAAGGAAAGAAATAAACCAAATTGACAGTATCCAAGATGAAAAAGGAGACCTCACCTCTAATGAAGAGGAAATTAAGGCAATCATTAAAAACTACTATGCCCAATTATATGGCAATAAATATGGCAATCTAGGTGATATGGATGAATACTTACAAAAATATAAATTGCCTAGACTAAAAGAGGAAGAAATAAATAACCTTAACAACCCCATTTCAGAAAAAGAAATTGAACAAGCCATCAAAGAACTCCCTAAGAAAAAATCCCCAAGTCCAGATGGATTCAAAAATAAATTCTATCAAATATTCAAAGAACAACTAATCCCAATATTAAACAAACTATTTGACAGAATAGGCCAAGAAGGATTTCTACCAAATTCATTCTAAGGCACAAACATGGTACTGATCCCAAAGCCAGGCAGGTCAAAAACAGAGAAAGAAAACTATAGACCAATCTCCCTAATGAATATCGACACAAAAATCCTAAATAAGATACTAGCAAAAAGACTCCAGCAAGTCATCACAAGGGTCATCCACTATGACCAGGCAGGATTCATACCAGGAATGCAAGGATGGTTCCATATTAGGAAAACCATACACATAATTGACCATATTAACAAGCAAACTGACAAAAATCACATGATTATCTCAATAGATGCAGAAAAAGCCTTTGATAAATTACAACACCCATTCCTATTGAAAACACTAGAAAGTATAGGAATAGAAGGGCCTTTCCTAAAAATAATAAACAGTATATATCTAAAACCATCAGCACACATCATCTGCAATGGGGATAAACTAGAAGCCTTTCCAATAAGATCAGGAGTAAAACAAGGATGCCCATTATCACCTCTATTATTTAACATTGTACTAGAAACACTAGCAGTAGCAATTAGAGAAGAAAAAGAAATTGAAGGTATTAAAATTGGTAATGAAGAGACCGAGCTATCACTCTTTGCAGATGATATGATGGTTTACTTAAGGAATCCTAGAGAATCAACCAAAAAGTTACTCGAAATAATCAACTTTAGCAAAGTTGCAGGATACAAAATAAACCCGCATAAGCCATCAGCATTTCTATATATCTCTAACCCATTTCAGCAGCAAGAATTAGGAAGTGAAATACCATTCAAAATCACCCTAGACAATATAAAACACTTAGGAATCTATCTGCCAAGACAAACACAGGAACTATATGAACACAACTACAAAACACTTTCCACACAGCTAAAACTAGATCTAAACAATTGGAAAAACATTGATTGCTCATGGGTGGGATGAGCTAACATAATAAAAATGACCATCCTACACAAATTAATTTACTTATTTAGTGCCATACCCATTGAACTACCAAAAAACTTCTTTACTGAATTAGAAAAAAACCATAACTAAGTTCATTTGGAAGAACAAAAGATCAAGGAAATCCAGGGAAATCATTTAAAAAATGCAAGGGAAGGAGGACTTGCAGTCCCAGATCTCAAACTATCCTATAAAGCAATGGTTATCAAAACAATTTGGTACTGGCTAAGAGACAGAAAGGAGGATCAGTGGAATAGACTTGGTGTAAATGATCTCAGCAAGACATTTTATGACAAACCCAAAGACCCCAGCTTTTGGGACAAAAATCCATTATTTGATAAAAACTACTGGGAAAATTGGAAGATGGTGTGGGAGAGATTAGGTTTGGATCAACACCTCACACCCTACACCAAGATAAATTCAGAATGGGTGAATGACTTGAACATAAAGAAGAAACTATAAGTAAATTAGGTGAACACAGAATAGTATACCTGATAGACCTTTGGGAAGGGAAAGATTTTAAAACTAAGCAAGACTTAGAAAGAGTCACAAAGTGTAAAATAAATAATTTTGACTACATCAAGTAAAAAGTTTTTTTACAAACAAAACCAATGTAACTAAAATCAGAAGGGTAGCAACATATTGGGAAAAATCTTCATAAAAACCTCTGACAAAGGTTTAATTACTCAAATTTACAAAGAGCTAAATCAATTGTACAAAAAATCAAGCCATTCTCCAATTGATAAATGGGCAAGAGACATGAACAGTCAGTTGTCAGCCAAAGAAATCAAAACTATTAATAAGCACATGAAAAAGTGTTCTACATCTCTTATAATCAGAGAGATGCAAATCAAAACAACTCTGAGGTATCACCTCACACCTAGCAGATTGGTTAACATAACAGCTATGGAAAGTAATGAATGCTGGAGGGGATGTGGCAAAGTAGGGACACTAATTCATTGCTGGTGGAGTTGTGAATTAATCCAACCATTCTGGAGGGCAATTTGGAACTATGCCCAAAGGGCGATAAAAGACTGTCTGCCCTTTGATCCAGCCATAGCATTGCTGGGCTTGTACCCCAAAGAGATAATAAGGAAAAAGACTTGTACAAGAATATTCATAGCAGCCCTCTTGGTGGTGGCCAAAAATTGGAAAACAAGGGGATGCCCTTCAATTGGAGAATGGCTGAACAAATTGTGGTATAAGTTGGTGATGGAATACTATTGTGCTAAAAGGAATAATAAAGTAGAGGAATTCCATGGAGACTGGAACAACCTCCAGGAAGTGATGCAGAGCAAAAGGAGCAAAACCAGGAAAACATTGTACACAGAGACTGATACATTGTGGTACAATCGAAGGTAATGGACTTCTCCATTAGTGGCAATGCAGTGTCCCTGAACAATCTGCAGGGATCAAAAAAACATTATCCACAAGCAGAAGATAAACTGTGGGAGTAAAAATACCAATGAAAAGCAACTGCTTGACTACAGGGGTGGAAAGGATATGACTGAGGAGAGACTCTAAATGAGCACTCTAATGCAAATACCAACAACATGGAAATGGGTTTGAATCAAGAACACATGTGATACCCAGTGGAATTACGCGTGGGCTATGGGAGAGTTGGTGGGAGGGAGGGGAGGGAAGAAAAGAAAATGATCTTTGTTTCCAATGAATAATGTTTGGAAATGACCAAATAAAAATTTTAAAAAAATAGTCCAAGATGAAAAGATGACAAAAATGACCTCATATAAAATCAATGAAATTCAAAAAGTAATCATTTTACCATGATAAACTATATTAATATAGTTATAGAACAATTAAGGAAATGAAAGAGCACTTTAAGAATAATGAGATATTCATGGTTTATTGTTAAACTGTATATCACCACACTGAAAATGATGATATAAATATATAGATTTAATTCTATACCAATCATTTTATTTGTGTTGTTTTTAAAAGAACTAAGTAAAATAATACAATAATTATTTTAGTGAAGGGAAAATGTGTATAATATTAAGGAAATAGTGAAAGAAGAGTAAGTAAATAAGGGGAATAAAACTTTCTAACCTCAAATAGAAATATAAATTAATAATAATCAAGCTATTTACAATGAGATTAAAAATATGGAAGTAGATCAGTAGAAGATCCTAGGTAAGGAAAAAAAGTCAGAAACAATACAACACAGCTCAGTTTTCAATAAAAATAAGAACATGAATTATTTTAGAATTATTTGTTTCCATTCAAAATAAACTATTGGAAAAACTGAAAAGGAATTTGTCCAAAATCTCCAAAAAGATATAACACCTCACCTGGACTAAATTTCATTTTTATCTTTATTTTATCTTAATAACAAATTTGCACATAAGTTTTCCAAAGTTATAAGATTTATGTTCTCTCCCATACTTTTCTATCCCTCTCCTGGAGCTGACAAGCAATTCAATTTGGGTTAAACATACATTATCATATAAAACTTATTTTCACATTATAATTTCTGCAAATGAATAATCTTATAAAACCAAAACCATAAATCATATGCTCAACAAACAAATGATAAATCATATATTTGCATCTGCATTTATACTCCAACAATTCGTTCTCCAGAAGTGGATAGCATTCTTTTTTCATTAGTCCCTCAGATTTGTCCTGTATCATTGTATCGCTGGTTAGTAGCAAAGTCTCACATTTGATCATTCCACAATATTTCAGCTACTGTATATAATTTTCTCCTAGATATGCTTATTTCACTCTACATGAGTTCATGTAAGTCTTTCCATTCCTTATAACACAACAGTATTCCATCACCATGTAATGCTGAGCAAGACATCTAAACTGTTTAGGCTTCAGGTTCCTCAACAAATAACATGAGGGGGATAGATATTCTAGCTACTAAGGTCCCTTCAAGTTCTAAATTAATGACTTCATGAATTGAATATAAATATTTGCACATAAAGCAGAAAATTGATGGAAGTACTTTTCATATTTGTGATTTGAGTGAGAATTCTTAACCAAATTATATATAACAATCAAAAAATAAATCATTTAAATTATATAAAGTTTAAGTACTTTTTATAAAAATACTAAATTAATGCATCCAGAACAATGAGACATTTTATTTGGTAAAAATTCTTTGCATCAAAAATTTCTTATTACATTCTAATACCCAATATATATAAGGGATTAACATGTGTATAAGAACATGATTCATTCCCTGATATGAGTTCAAAATTGTGAACAAGTTGTTCCCAAAAGGCAAATGGAAAACTATTAATTATATGAAAGATTGACCCAATACTCTAATAAGAGCAATGAAAATTAAGAAACTTTTGAATTTTTAAATTATAATTAGCAAATTACAAAGATGACAAAATTCTGGTATAGTCAATGTTGCATATTATATTACTATTTTCACTTCACAGCTAAGCAAACTGACCCTAAAAGAAGGTGAGTGAGTTGCCCCAAATCACCAAGATATTAATCATCAAGTTACATTCAAACTTAGGTCTTTCAGACTTCAAGTCTGGAACTCTGTCCACATTAATTTCTAGTTGGCACATGAAGAACTTGGGGATGAGGAGCTTAGGAGTCACAATATAGAGTGATCCATCACTTTTCATGTGAGTTCCATTCCAGAGACCCCCATGATAGTAAAGAAGTCACAGACCAATGTGATAGTCACTGAGCCAATCCATGACCAGGATATAGAACACCACACTGTGGTTGGTCTCCTTTCATTCCATCAGCCAAGAGTTTGCCTTGGCCGGCAAACTTCCACAAATGGTAGTGGTGTATTGCATTTCCATTGTGTACAGTATGGTATTCATCCAGAAAATCCTGCAATATGGTGAAAACTTTGAGATATTAAACCCACAATACAGTGAAGCCCAGATAATTGAACCACAATATAGAAAGGGATGGCTATATTCAGAAATAAATATACTTTTAAAAACATTAAGATTAAAAATAAATGGCATGATGCTGAAAATATTTAAAAAGAAGGAAGGAGGAATGGTGAGAAGAAAAGAGAAACTCATTATATCCTGATGTAATATATCCTAATGTTTTATTTGTTACTGCCTGAAATTTTTTTCTTTTACCTGAAGTCTCAGTTTTCCTTTGAAACCTACAACCATTGGTTGAAATTTCTAATACCTCAACCATGTAACAACCTTTCCAATACTTAAAGACTGTCATCACTCCTTATTCACCTTTACAATCCGGCAGGAGGAGTATGAAACATAAACAAATATGCATTGTTATACAATAAAAATGCAATAACCAGAGTAGAAAACAGAATATAATGAGAGCTTATGACAGGTAAAACTGTCATATTTTCAAGGGAGATTTTGAGGAGAGAGAGCCATTTCTTTGTGAGTATTTTCAAACAAAAGACAATTTTACTTTATCTCTTTAGATCACCTCACAGTTAATGTAGGAATGACTAAATTCAAGTGATTTTACAAAAATACAAGAAGATATTAAAATGTTTAACTGGATATGGTTAAGTGAGTAAAGGCATTTGTAGGTCTTACTCTCTATCACCCTTCTTGCTTATTTAGTCCTCAACACTGGTTGTTTTTATGCAACTCACTGCTTCCTGTAATGACATTTTACCCAGCATTTTTCTTTTATAGAACCAATTAACAACATAAGGCAAAGAATACCTGCACAGAATTATTTAGAATCTCAGTGATTCTGTGTGAATTATGTGTGCATGATTGACAGGTAGGTGCACATATGCATTTATCTATAATGAGTGAAAAACATAGGACATTAGTATGTTTTGTGTGTTTGTGAAATAAGTAATTCATTCTGGCAGGCACAATATGATTCATATTATAAAGTCTTTGGAACAACAAATGTTATTCATAAAAGAGCTTAGAGTTGTCACAGCATTTCAAAAGTATTCAGAAAGGTCTCATTTCCCTTTTCCAGTTTCTGCATAGACACCAAGCTTTATAAATATGTCTTTAATTAATAGTTGAACCAACACTTTCCCAGGTTTATAGGTAGAAACAAAAGATCACGTTTCCCAGATTTGTGGTGACCAGAAGCACAAGATTTCTCTGAACAATTGAAAGGCTACAATGAAATAAACAAGTTCTGTTTCAGCTGCTGTCAGTAAAATAGATGTTTTTTTTTTTTAAGTATCTACACATTTTCTGTAATGAATACCAAACAGTAATGTCCCTGAATACATTTTTTGTGGCAAGGCCATAAACCACATTTCTTGAAAATAAAGTGGAGTTCTCCCTTCAGTCTACTTCAAAGGGTTCCATTGTGATTGGCAAGGAAGCACAGAGGTAAAACATGTTGTAGCTTGTCCTGTTGACAGAACAGCAAACCCAGCCACTTGAAGCACATCTACCTGATCTCTGTATTGAAAATGGTATTATTAAAATCCTAGGGAGCATTGCAGAAATCAGAATAACAAAAGCTGCAGCACAAGTGCTTGTATGGTTTGTTAATAACAAGTGAGATAAAGGGTTCATTTTCTAAAAAAGGTAAAATGAGCTGTAATTCATGTTTCTATTATAAAGTGGTCTATCTATTGGCACACACATTAGAGAAAACACTTTCCAAAGGACTTTTCTATCATAATCACATTGATGAAATATTAAATTGACATAAGCACAAAGGACTCTAAAGACATTAACTTCTTTTCAAAACAACCTTTTTCAAAGAATTCACCATTTTTAAGAGTTAAAATTGAGATACAAGCATACAGGGGGTGGGGGATTTGTTAGACACTAATGTTCCCAGATGTTCTGGACTCTAGCCTAGTAAATGTAAAAATGAAAAGATGTGAAAGGAAGATAAGAAATAAAGAAAACAATTTAAGAAGAAAGGGACATGATAATAGAAAACTTGAAAAATAAGATAGTATAGGAGAAATACAGTAATGTAACATGTAAAGGGGGATTCTATCAGAAAAGAATGATTGAGAAAATGATTTGATGAATTATAGATAGCATACCATGGAAGTAGATTCTAAAGGAAATAAGGAAGATAAAATGTGAAAAGAGAAAAAAAATGAGAACTGAAGGATAAAAATGAGAATTATAAAAACTTAAATGTATGTCATTAAAGAACTGAAAGTCAGATAAAATGAAAAAGGGGAAATTAAATAAAGGGAATATAAAAACATGGAACCAAAATCATAGTATCAAATAAATAACATGCACCATGAGGAGAGGGAACATTACTTATTTTCTTTGTATTTTATAGAAACCATAGCAATATGTGAATGCTTTACAAGCATTTTTGTATGGTATTGAATGTTGCATATGATGAAATTGTAGTTTAAAAGAACTGTGATCTCAGTAAGGATAGCAAGATAACTGTGCTGGAAAGGTTGCAAGTTAGCAGAGGTAGGCAATGTGCAAAGGGCTAAAAACAGCTTCTTTGTCATTGTTGGTCTAACATTAACTGCATAGAAAATCTATGAAAAGTATGACTTTTCTTAATTTTTTAATATGTTGTCTAATTCTATTTTACTTAAATAGTTTAACATCTTTGAAAATGAGAAGAAGGTTGTGATAATTCTTAATGTCAGCAGTATAGGCTATGTAGAATCTGGTGATACTTTGTTCTTTCTTGGAATATCTCTGCTAGTATCTTTTAATATCATTTGTGGTATTGAGGAAACTGTGTGTTGGCCTGGACTGTGAATTCCCTGATTTCATAGATACAGAAAAGAGAAGAATTTGAACAGTGATCCTTCTGTTCCATAAAATCAATGATAGCTTTTCTATTCTCTGAGGCAGGGCTAGTCAAATGACATTTGACCTGACAAATATGTGAGCAAATGGGAAATAAAAATCAGTCACACTATGGGGATGAGAAAAATTAGGAACTTTAAAATGTGAGTGGCTATCTTATATAATTAAATCACGTATGTTCTCATTGTATCTATGTATGCAACCATTTAAAATAAGCCATTCTATGAATTTTATTAGAGCCTTTCCTTTATAAAATAAAGTTTCAATAAGCAAGTACTGATTTAATGAACTAAAAAATAGAACACATCTTGACAATGGCATCTTCCTATTGAATAATCTCCAATTGTTCCTTTCCCCTACAGGATAAAATGTAGTTTTTGGTTGGGGAAATTAAAGCTTTTGCGATATGAATGCTTCCTAGCTTTCCAGTCTTCTTATACTTTAATTCCTTCTACAACTTTGAGATCCATATATACTGACCTATTTGTGTTTTTTATTCACTCCCATTTCTATATTTTTGCATTGCCTATTCATCAGGTTTGAAATTCTCACAACCTTCCCTTTCTTTTAGTTTTCCTGACTTCTTTCAAAACTCAGCTCAAATTCTGTTTTCTGTGGCCAGCCTTTCTGAGGTGCCTGACTCCTAATGTCTTCCCCTAAAAATACATATTTTATTCAATTAGATATAGAAAAAGATAATTTTTTATATTTCTATATATCACATATACCTGTTTTTGCACATTTTGTAGTATATAGTATCTGTACCCAATATTTGCATGTTACCTGTCATGAAATTTTATTACCTGAGTCAACAAAAATAAAATAAATTTTCCAAGCCAAAAAGAAATAGATTTATTGAGAGAGGGCTCATCTCACAATAAAGCTGACCTCTGGTTGGCAACCGAAGACCCCAAACTTTGTGAGCAAACTCCTTATCTAAAAGAACTTGTTGCTAAAGATACACTTTTCAGATTGTTCCCAAGCATCATATTATTCCTAAACACCAAGTACAATCAGCAAAAGTCAATGAAAAAGATAGAGCTAAACCAATTGTATAAAAAAATCAAGCCAATCTCTAATTGATAAATGGGCTAGGGACATTAATAGGTAATTTTCAGTTAAAGAAATCAAAAGTATTAATAAGCACATGAAAAATGCTCTAAATCTCTTATAATCAGAGAAATGCAAATCAAAACAACTCTGAGGTATCACCTCACACCTAGCAGATTGGTTAATATGACAGCAAAGGAAAGCAATGAATGATGGAGGGGATGTGGCAAAGTAGGGACATTAATGCATTGCTGGTGGAGTTGTGAATTGATCCAACCATTCTGGAGGGCAATTTGGAACTATGCCCAAAGGGCAATAAAAGACCTTTGATCCAGCCATAGCACTGCTGAGTTTTTACCCCAAAGAAATGATAAGGAAAAGGACCTGTACAAGAATATTCATAGCTGCACTCTTTGTGGTGGCAAAAAATTGGAAAATGAGGGGATTCCCTTCAATTGGGGAACGGCTGAACAAATTGTGGTATATGTTGGTGATGGAATACTATTGTGCTCAAAGGAATAATAAAGTGGAGGAATTCCCATCGAGTCTGGAACAACCTCCAGGAAGTGATGCAGAGTGAGAGGAGCAGAAACAGGAAAACACTATGCACAGAGACTGATACACTGTGGTACAATTGAATGTAATGGACTTCTCCATTAGTGGCAATGCAATGATCCGGAACAACCTGGAGGGATCTACGAGAAAAACCACTATCCATATTCAGAGGAAACGCTGTGGGAGTAGAAACATAGAAGAAAAACAACTACTTGAATACATGGGTGGAGGGGATATGGCTGGGGATGTAGACTCTAAATGAACATCCCAATCCAAACACCAATAACATGGAAATAGGTTTTGATCAAAGACACATGTAATACCCAGTGAAATTGCATGTCAGCTCCAGGTAGCATGGGGGAAAGGAGGGAGGGAAATAATATGATTCTTGTAACTAAGGAATAATGTTCTAAATTGACTAAATAAATTAATTTAAATTAAAAAAATAAAAATAAACCAAAAAGGAGAAGTAAATTGCAAATCAGATACTGCTTGGGTATATTTGAACAACAATTTCACATAATACAGCATAGGGTGGAGAATAGTCAAAAAATCACTGTGTGATAAACTTTTTTAATTGATTATTTTTAGAAAAGTTTAAGATCTATGCTATTAATGATTAAAATGTAAAAGGGGTTAGGGGATTTCACATTTACATATTCCTTTCATTAAGGATGTGAGCTTCCTGAGGACAGAAAGTATTTATTTTAATTTTCTATGATCCTCATTGTCTGACATCCAATTAGGGCTTAAACATACAATTTTGACTCATTGCCTGTTGGCATGATGTACAAATAAGTACAGCCCCACGAAAATTGAGGCGGGATAGAACAGTAACAAATGGGAGAAGGAGCCAGTCAAGGAAAGGTCCATAGAAGATTCAGCACTTGAGCAATGAAGATAAGACTTCTGAAAGGCAGAAGTGATCAAGGAGTGTATTACAGACTTGTGAAGCATCATGTGCATTTGCATTGAGATGCAAAATAGAGCATCACGTTTTGGGAATGGTTAGTAGTCCAGTTTGACTGGAATACAGAGTTTGTGAAAGAAAGTTCTATGAAATAATTCAACAAAATATTGAAGCAGATTTCAGAGAGCTTCAAATGCTTAACTAAAATATTTTTATTTTATCCTATAAGCAATGGGGAATTTCTAAGAAATTCTGAGCTGGAGAGTGATATACATGTATGCCATGGGAAGTATGCCATAGGAAGGTTATTATTGTAGCTTTGTAGACAGGAAGGGTGCCTACAGGTTGGTAGGCAAGTTAAAAGAGGATTGAAGCAGTCCAGACAAGTGATGATGTGTACCTGAGCTAATATAGCACCTATGCAAGTAGAGAAAGGAGGATAGTTGAGAGAAATGATTACAGTAGAGTTGATAAGGCTTGGATTTACTATATTTTAGATGAGGTGAAAAATATAGAAGGGATAACATCATTTAACTTTCAGAGTAGAACCTGCTCCCATCATTCATCCCTCAGTAGCCAAACTTTCAATACCTGTTTGAAAAGATATTGCATTGAATCATGTTTCAACAAATTAATATTTTTTCCAGAAAAATCTAACTTCTTTTTCACCACATACCAAGAGAAAAATAAGAAGTGCAAATTTCAAATCAAGAGCATTTGCAAGTTTAGTCCTATCTTTGACTAATGCCAAACTACTTTTTCCCCTAAATTCTCAATCAAGGAGTTGATGTAGAAAACATGTAAGGACATGATAGATGTGACTTTTGTTTCATGTATATCTTATTTTTCATTGTTTTCTTCAGTGGCTTAAAGATACTAGCAATAGTTTTGAAACTACATTGAGAGTTGTATTTTAGTCAGACCTTCAGAAAGCCAATAAGCTTTTCCTAGAAATCAATAAGGACTTCTAGTATTGACTTCTAATTTTTCTCACTTTTATGCATGCTGGTTTTATTGCTGGAAAAAAAATAGAAACTGGGATTTAAAGAGAAAAGTTTTTTTTAAAAAAATGCATGTTGGCAGAACATCATCTGTGAAATCATAATAGAAACTCAGATAGAAACTGAGTAAACTTTTCCCCTTTTTTGTAATAAAATGAGGCCTCCAGTTAAATACTTTTAAAATTCCCTTTGTAGAAGGAAAGCTTCTAGCATCAAAGGTGCAGATTGAAATTGTAGTGCATGACAATTCCATCATTCTCAAGCATTGCTTTATGTGTTGCCTATATTTAATAACAGTTCTTCAGAGGCTCATAACCCTTCCTGTGATTTACTGTGGTTATCCCTTACACCACCTGTGCATGATATTAATTAAGAACTAGAAATACAGCACTGTAAAGATGAAACATTCCCTTTGTCATGAGTAAGAGGGAACTTTGGTAAGTTTTCTTTGTTCATCTAAAAGCTTGGTGATGCTCCAAGTCCTTATCCCAAGGCTAGAATTTTATATCTCCACAGCTTGAAGTAATAGGGAAAGTGAAAGATAAAACTCCTGAGTTCAATAGCCTGCTGGAGTGTGCAATCATGCATTTCTGTCCACTTGAATTAAATGTTCTCCAAGGCCTGCATGCATATTGTGCATCATTTTAAGCCTGGGAACAAAATAAATATCATGATATACCACACTGACTGTTAATCCTCTAAGTAGCCCATTAGGACCTGTCACTTTGGATTAGCAAAATGTTATTTATATTTATCAAGCATGAAGACTATACGTGCATGGACTTAGAAATGTGTTAAGACTGTTACTCAACTAATTCTAGGAAAGTGCCCATCAGAAGAACTTTATATTTACCAAAGCTTTCTAGGCATCACAATGGGGGAAATTGGTATAAACTGGGCAGAGAAAGTTCTACTTTTCTGATACTTAAAAGTTATTCAGATACAAAATTATAATTCAAAACAGCATTCCAAAAAGAAATATAAAGTAGGGGAGAAAGTCAAGAAAGATATGAGTTGATAATCTAGGTGAATGGATCATAGAGAGAGAAAGAGAATTAAAAAAAAAAGAAAAGGGAGGAGGAAAGTCGAAGACAAAGCCTTAGGAGAGAATGTTGAGTAGGAAGAAGTTAACAGCTTCAAAGGCTGATAACAGGTTAAGGATGAAGGATGTGAAAATGACATATGGATTTAGCAATGAAAATATCATTAGAAAAAGCTTTCTAAGACCATTTTGGTATAGTATTGAAGATCAGAACGTATAATTTAATGGGCTGAGAGGTATTAGGGATGAGAGGAAGCAGAGACAATGTGTTGCATAGGCAGTTGTTTCTTAAAATTTGTCAGTTAAAGGGAAGAAAAAATTCAGAATGAAAGCTTTAGATCTTGAGAGAGGGACTAAGGAGATTTTTTATTATTTTTAATGATAGAAAAGCTTTGGGTATATTTATTGGAAGCAAGGAAGGAGTCAATGGATAAAAAAGACTGAAGATTAAAATGAGAGAGAATATGATTGAAGTAGAAAACTCCTAGAGGGAATGGGTTGAGGACACAAGAACTTTTGGCCTTGGCAAGAAGAATGGCCCCTTCTATTTTTCAGAGACAAAAGGAAAGGAGGAAAAATGGGAAACAAATGAATTTGAGAGAGTTTAATGTTTTAAAATTGTTAGAAAAGGGTATACACACAATGGATGGTCTCAATTTTCTTGAAAAAAGATGTGAGACAAGAGCCTCTTAAGAGAGAAAAGAACAAGAAGTAGAGTAAGAGTGTTGCTAGAGGAGAGAAAAGAACATTTAGAAAAGTAGGTATAGAGTGAATAATAGGAACTTTTTCAGGGAAGAATAAAGGATTACAACGTGGAGATTAACTTATAACATAAAATTTTAGTGGACACAGACAGTAAAGATACTGACTTCCTCTAGGGGCTTTCAACTATAATTGAGATGAAATCAGGATATAACAGAAATATTTTGCCCCCAAATCCAGATAGCCTATTTCTGGCTGGAACTCCCAAATCTAAAAAGAATGATTTTTAATTTTCATAAAATCTATTTTTATGTAAATATCACAATGTAACTCTGATGCAGTTATTTTCTCATCCCTCTGTCATGAATTTATGGTAATATATATATATATATACAATGTACTGTGCACAGTAGGCAAAATACTATTGTACTAATCTTGATAGTCTTTACATTTTCTTTAATGGTGATTTTTTTTTCATTTTATTTTTTTGAAAAATTTATTTAGTCAATTTATAACATTATTCCTTGGTTACAAGTATCATATTTTTTACCTCCCTCCCCTCCCCCTACCTCTTCCCATAGCCAACGTGCAATTCCACTGGGTTTTACATGTGTCCTTGTTCAGAAACTATTTCCATATTGTTAATTTTTGCACTCCATCCCTAATCGTATCCCCTCAACCCATGTAATGGAGCAGTTGTTTTTCTTCTGTGTTTCTACTCCCACAATTTTCCCTATGAATGTGGATAGTGTTCTTTCTCGTAATTGCCTCCGAGTTGTTCAGGATCACTGCATTGCCACTGTTGGAGAAGTCCATTTCATTTGATTGAATCACAGTGTATCTATCTCTGTGTACAATGTTCTCCTGGTTCTGCTCCTTTCACTCTGCATCACTTCCTGGAGGTCATTCTAATTCCTATGGAATTCCTCCAGTTCATTATTCCTTGGAGCCCAATAGTATTCCATCACCAACATATACCACAATTTGTTCAGCCATTCTCCAATTGAAGGGCATTCCCTTGTTTTCCAATTTTTGGCCACCACAAAGAGCGCAGCTATGAATATTTTTGAACAAGTCTTTTTCCTTATTATCTCTTTGGGGTACAAACCCAGCAGTGCTATGGCTGGATCAAAGGGTAGACAGTCTTTTATTGCCATTTGGGCATAGTTCCAAATTGCCCTCCAGAATGGTTGGATCAATTCACAACTCCACCAGCAATGCATTAATGTCCCAACTTTGTCACATCCCCTCCAACATTCATTGCTTTCCTTGCTGTCATGTTAACCAATCTGCTAGGTGTGAGGTGATACCTCAGAGTTGTTTTAATTTGCATCTCTCTGATTATAAGAGATGTAGAACACTTTTTCATGTGCTTATTAATAGTTTGGATTTCTTTATCTGAAAATTGCCTATTCATGTCCCTTACCCATTTATCAATTGGAGAATGGCTTGATTTTTTTGTACAATTGATTAAGCTATTTATAAATTTGAGTAATTAGACCTTTGTCAGAGGTTTTTGTTGTGGAAATTGTTTCCTGATTTGTTGCTTCCCTTCTAATTTTGGTTGCATTGGTTTTGTTTGTACAAAAACTTTTGAATTTGAAGTAATCAAAATTATTTATTTTATATTTTGTGATTTTTTCTAACTCTAGCTTGGTTTTTAAATCTTTCCTTTCCCAAAAATCTGACATGTGTAATATTCTGTGTTCACCTAATTTTCTTAGATTTTCTTTCTTTATATATAGGACATTCACCCATTCTGTGTTTATCTTAGTGTAGGGTGTGAGATGTTGACCCAAATCTAATCTCTCCCATACCGTCTTTCAATTTTCCCAGAAGTTTTTATCAAATAATGGATTTTGTTCCCCAAAGCTGGGATCTTTGGTCTCACCATAGACTGTCTTGATGAGGTCTTTACCCAAAGTCTATTCCACTGATACTCCTTCCTGTCTCTTAGCCAGTAGAATATTGTTTTGATGATCACTGTTTTATAGTATAGTTTGAGATCTGGGAGTGCAAGGTCACATTCTTTCACATTTTTTTTATTATTTCCCTGGATATCCTTGATCTTTTGTTCTTACTAATAAACTTTGTTATGGTTTTTTTTTCTAATTCAGTAAAAAAAAAACTTTTTTGGTAGTTCAATGTGTATGGCACTAAATGAATAAATAAATTTGGGAAGATTGTCATTTTTTATTAGGTTAGCTCTTTCTATCCATGAGCAATAATCGTTTTTCCAGTTGTTTAGATCTGGTTTTAATTGTGTGAAGAGTGTTTTAAAGTTGTGTTTATATACTTCCTGTGTTTGTCCTGGCAGATAGATTCCTAAGTATTTTATATTGTCTAGAGTAGTTTTAAATGGAATTTCTCTTTCTAATTCTTTCTGCTGAGATGTGTCAGAAATATATTGAAATGCTGATGACTTATTTGGGTTTATTTTATATCCTGCAACTTTGCTAAAGTTATTGATTGTTTCTACTAGATTTTTGGTTGAGTCACTAAGATACTTTAGGTAGAACATTATATCATCTGCAAAGAGTGATAGCTTGGTATCCTCATTGTCTATTTTAATCACTTCAATTTATTTTTCTTCTCTAATTGCTACTTCTAGTGTTTCTAGTACAATGTCAAATAATAGAGGTGATAATGGGCATCCTTGTTTGACTCCTGATCTTACTGGGAAGGCTTCTAGTTTATCCCCATTGCTGATGATGTTTTCTGATGGTTTTAGATATATATACTGTTTACTTTTATATTAGATATATACTGTTAATTTTAGGAAAGGCCCTTCTCTTTCTATGCTTTCTAGTGTTTTCAACAGGAATGGGAGTTATATTTTATCAAAGGCTTTTTCTGCATCTATTGAGATAATCCTGTGATTTTTGTTGGTTTGCTTGTTAATATGGTCATTTATGTGGATCGTTTTCCTAATATTGAACCATCCTTTCATTCTTGGTATAAATCCTACCTGGTCATAATGAATAACACTTGTGCTCAATTGCTGGGGTCTTTTTACTAGTATTCTATTTAAGATTTTTCCATCTATTTTTAGTAAGGAGATTGAGGAGTTTTCTTTCTCTATTTTTGACCTGCCTGGCTTTGGAATCAGTACCATATTTGTGTCATAAAAGGAATTTGCTAGAACTCCTTCTTTGCTTATTCCATCAAATATTTTGTACAATATTGGGATTAGTTGTTCTTTGAATGTTTGATACAATTCATTTGTGAATCCATCTGGTCCTAGGGATTTTTTCTTAGTGAGTTCTTTGATGGCTTCTTCAATTTATTTTTCTGATATGGAGTTGTTTAGATATTCTATTTCTTCCTCTGTTAGTCTAGGCAATTTATATTTTTGTAAATATTCACCCATATCACCTAGATTGTCATATTTATCACCATATAATTGAGCATAATAGTTTTTAATGATTGCCTTAATTTCCACTTCATTAGAGCTGAGGTGTCACTTTTCATCTTGGATACTGTCAACATGATTTTCTTCTTTACTTTTTTTAATTAGATTGACCAGTACTTTGTATACCAAAAAAAAAAAAAACTTTTGTTTTTAAATAACAGCTTCTAGTCTTATTTATTAAATCAATAGTTCTTTGACTTTCAATTTTATTAATTTCTCCTTTGATTTTTAGGATCTATAATTTAGTCTTTGAGGGTTTTTAAGCTATTCACTTTCTAGTTTTTTTTTTTTAATTTTCATCCCCAATTCATTGAACTCTGCCCTTCCTATTTTTACATATAATATAATTCATTAATATATGCACTCAAGGATATAAATTTCCCCCTGCATTACGGTTTGGCTGCATCCCAGAGATTTTGAAAGGATGTCTCTTCATTGTCATTTTCTTCAATGAAATTATTGTTTCTATGATTTGTTCTTTAACAAATTTTGGAGATTCATATTGCTTAATTTCCAAATAATTTTTGATTTGCCTCTCCATGTACCCTTACTAATTATTATTTTCATTGCATTGTGATCTGAGAAGGTTGCATTTATTATTTCTGCTCTTTTCCACTTGGTTGCAATGTTTTTGTGCCCTAGTACATGGTCAGACTTTGTGAATGTACCATGTACTACTGAAAAGAAGGTGTATTTCTTTTTTTCCCCTATTTATTTTTCTCCACATATCTACTAACTCTAATTTTTCTAAGATTTCATTCAATTCTCTTACCTCTTTATTGTTTATTTATTTATTTTTGGTTTGATTTATCTAGTCCTGATAGAGGAAGGTACAGGTCTCCCACTAGTATAGCTTTTCTATCTATTTCATCCTTGTGCCCCTCTAGTTTCTTTTTAGAAATGTGGATGCTATGCCATTTGGTGCATACTTGTTGAGTACTGATATTTGCTCATTGTCTATACTGCCTTTTATCAGAATGTAATTACCTTCCCTATCACTTTTGAATAGGTCTATTTTTATTTTGGCTTTGTTAAATATCATGTTTGTGATTCTTGCCTTCTTCTTCTCAGTTGATGTCCAATAGATTTGGCTCCATCCTCTTACTTTCACCCTCTGCGTATCTACTTTCCTCATGTGTGTTTCTTATAGACAGCATATGATAGGGTTTTGGATTCTAATCCACTCTGATATTTGATTGAGTTTTATGGGTGAGTTCATTCCATTCACATTCAGAGATGTTTACCAGCTGTGTGTTTCCAAGCACTTTGATTTCTACTCCTAGTCCTGCCTTTTATTCTTTCACTATTTCCTTCTACACCAATGTTTTGTTTTAAATCAGCCCCCTAACTCCCACCCTTGTTTTACTTCCCTTTCTACCCCCCTTCTTATTCCCTGCTTGTTTTCTTTATAGTCTTTTTAAACTACATCCTCACTCTCTCCCTCACTTGTATTGCTTCCCACCCCCCAGTCTGTTTGTTACTCTTCTACTTCTTTATAGGGCACAAATTAGTTCTCTGCCCCAATGTATTTGATTGTTCTTCCCTCTTTGAGTCAATTTCAATGCACGTAAGAATTGAGTATTTCCTAGCTCCAACCTCTTTACCCTTCCAGTGTATTGATGTTCTCCCCCCCATCCTGCCTTGTGCTTCTTTGTGACATATACATTTACCCCATTTTGTTTCTTTTAGTATTTCTCTTAGTATTAAGCTCTTTTTTTAACTCTAGTTGTATGTTTATATATATGCATAAAAGTTTACATATATGTATGTTTCAGCATACATATATCTATATACATATTTATTTCTTGGCATTTCATCATATACAGTTTTTCACTGTTCCCTCTAAGTATAATTCTTTTATCTACCCTGGTGATAATAACAATTATTAAGATTTCAATGTCCTCTTTTCTTTTGGGGATACATATCATTTTACTTATTGGGTCCCTTAAAATGTTTGTTTGTTTTTATTTTTTCCCCCTTTCTTAATTACCTTTTGATGATTCTCTTGAATTCTGTGTTTGGGCATCAAATATTCTGTTCAGGTCTGGTCTTTACTTTATGAATGCTTGGAAGTCTTCTATTTTATTAAATGACCATATTTTTTCCCTGTAAAAATATAGTCCATTTTGGTGGGTAGTTGATTCGTGTTTGAATACCTAGTTCTGTTGCTTTCTGGAATATCATATTCCATGCCTTTTGGTCCTTCAGTGTAGATGCAGCCAGATCCTGTGTTATCCTCATTGTAGTCCCATGCTATCTGAATGACTTCTTCTTAGCAGCTTGAAATATTTTTTCCTTGGTCTGGTAGTTGTTGAATTTGGCTATATCATTCCTGGGTATTGTCAGTTGGGGATTAAGTATAGGAGGTGATCTCTGGATTCTTTTAATCTCCACTTTTCCCTCTTGTTCTAGAATGTCAGGCAATTTTCTTGGATAATTTCATGTAGGATGATGCCCAGGCTTTTTCTTTTGTCATGGTCTTCCAGTATACCAATGGTTCTTAAGTTGTCTCTCCTGGAAGGATTTTCTAAATCTTTTGTTTTGTGAATGAGGTGTTTCATATTTTTCTCAATTTTTTCCTTCTTTTGATTTTGTTTTATAGTGTCCTGCTGCCTTGTGAAGTTGCTTGTTTCTAATTGTAATATTCTGGCTTTTAAAGACTGAATTTCATCCCTGGCTTTTTGGTCATCCTTATCCTTCTGGTATGATTTTCTTTGGAGGTCATCTTTCATTTGCTTTGCCTCATCTTTCATCTCCTTTGCCTCATTTTCAAGCTGATTAGTTTTGGCTTTCAAGACACTATTTTCTTATTTTAGTTTCAGTGCCTCTGTTTCCAAATGACTTATCTTGCTTTTTATGTTCTTTTCCCAGTTGTCTTCAGCTTCTCTTAATTCTGTTTTGTATTAAAGGGGAGGTTAATTTGTAACAGAGGGGTTAAGCCTTTCAGTATAGAGGAGACCACCCTTTCAAAGCTGGGTTCAGGAGAGACAGCTGATGTTTAAGGTTGTCTCAGAGAGAGGAGAGGGTTTGGAAGATTTCCCCCCTTCTACCTTCCCTCCTTAGTTAAAGCTGCTCTATCAGATTCACTCTTGTCTCTCTGGTCCCCCTCCACTACTCAAGACCAAAGGTCTCCCTTTGATCTGTTCATTCACACATGTTCAAAGCTTGGGGAACAAATAACTATGTCAATGTCCACTCAATCAGGATAATAAAAAGTAATAACTTTGTATATAAATACAAATAAATACAACACAAAATATAATAAATACAAAAGGAAAGTGGGCAAAGGGGGTCCCTATCTCTATTTAAACCCTTTCCCCCCGCTCCTTGAGTTTGCTCTCAGTCTTGAGAAGCCAAAGACAGAAAGTAGGAAAAGAATTTCTCCTGAGAGTTAACCACTTTTCCTGCTGGTGACTGGAAATCTTTCCCCCAACACTTCCCAATTGAAGGGACGTTTGGGGGGACTCAGGCCTTGGCAGCCTGAGCCCTCTGAGAGAAAGTCAGGTTGACTCACCCCTGGGCAATAGGAGCTGAGATAATGTCTGCTCAGGTTTCTCTTCAGAAAGTCCCTTCAATTGGGAAGTGTTGGGGGAAAGATTTCCAGTCACCAGCAGGAAAAGTGGTTAACTCTCAGGAGAAATTCTTTTCCCACTTTCTGTCTTTGGCTTCTCAAGACTGAGAGAAACCAACTCCTCTACCAGCCAGAATCTACTCCTCTTCCAGATTCCAATCTCTTAAGGCCTCCTCCTATGGAGGTAATCAGTTTCACACACTCTTCAGCCTGACATGTTTTTCTGTAGTGCCAGCCTCTGACACTGTTTTGAATTGTATTTTGAGTTCTTCCAAAGCCTGTTTCCATTTCACTGGAGTTTCTGTGTTTTTCCTTGGTGTTCCTTGGTCCTCCTCTGTTTCATTTGCTGTTCATTCATTGCCTAGATAGAAGCTGTTGATTGTAATTTATTTTATCTTATTCTGTTGTATGCTCATATTTGCCCCTTCTTTTCCCCCTGTAGTTGCTTGCACTTTTGCTCCTCTCATTATGGGCTGGATCTGTGGGTTTGGGCTTTTCTGTCAACCTTCACCCTTGAAGCTTAGTCAGCAAAGCTCTCAGAGCAGTCTGTGAGGGAGGGATGTTGGAGCCTGAGATTCCCTGCCCTCTGAAGACTTGATAAGATTAAGTCAGGGTGGAGTTGATCTTTCAAAGCTAGATGTATCCTGAGGCTAAAACCTGGGGAAGTGGGGGGGCAATATGGAGTGTCTCATATGTAATTGGGCTACCTTTTCCGAGGTTGCCTCCTTGCCACCTTTGTTCAAAGCCCTCAGCCTGGCATAGCTTTGCCTGCAAGTTACTCCCTCCAGACTATCGCCCTTGCCTGTCCAAAGATTCTAGTCACTGCTGGAGGCTCAGTACTGTAGGTAGGGTAGGAGTCCTAGGATCTTTCTTCTTCCATCCTCTTAAACTGGAGTGTTCTCAAATTTAGGTTTTTTGGGGGCTTACCTTTTAATTTGAGTCCTTGTTAGATTTGATTTTAAGTCCTCTAGAAGCACTTGGTTTTTAATTGGTGAGGAAGGGTTTTCAGAGGTCTGAACTTTCACTGCCTCTATAACACCATCTTGACTCTGCCTCCTTTAATTTTGAATTTCACTGTAATGAACAAAGTACCTTTTGAATATGTAAAGCATAAGAACAAAATTGAATCACGCATATATATGTATTATATGTATTTAAACTTAAAAAATAATAGTATAATTATTTTATACATGCTGTTTTATCCTTTTTTCTTTTGTGTGAGTATTTATATACGTGTGTGTATCTTTTTACCCATTAACCAAGTTATATCAACACTTTCTATTGTAGCAAAAAATTAAAAAAAAAAAGTGCCCATCAGTTGGAGAATGAATGACCATAAATTATGTGATATTAATATCAATGAAAGTGATTATTCCATAAGAAATGATAATTTTCAGTCAGAGAAATGTGGAAATAATTATATAAACTGATATAAAGTGAAATGGTTACAATAGAATATTGTGAGGTACAATAGAAATACAATGGAAAAAATAGTAGATCTGTAGTCAGAGGATGTAGATTCAAATTCCCTCCCTATAATTACTGACTTTGATTTTGAACAAGGCAATAATCTCTATGGATCTTATTTTTCTCTCCTCTAAGGAAAGTATTTGACTCTATGACCTCTAAGGCCACCTTCTAAATATAAATCAACAATAAAATTGATGTCTACAAAAATTACACGAAGGGGAACAACAATGAAAAACTTTAGAATGTTGACCAAACATATGACCATTTATGGTTTAAGGAAAATGATGATAAAACATCTCTTCCACCTCTTGGGAGAAAAGTAATAAACTAGGAGTGAAGATTGAAACTTTCATTCTAAGGCTCCACTACTATGTGTAGACAAAGCTACATTCACAAATCATCATCTTCTCCATCACCACTACATGCATGATATATTTAAAAAGAAAAGGGAACTAAGTTTATAAGGAAAACAACAAACTGGGAAAACATTTTATAATAAATTTCTGTGATAAAGGCATCATTTCTCAAATTTATATTGACCAGAGTCAAAATTATAAGAATACAAATTATTACCCAGTGGACAAGTGTTCAAAAGATATAAACTGGCAATTCTTAGAAGAAATTAAAACTACCCTTATTTATATGAAAAAATTGACCCAAATCACCATTAATTAGAGAAATACACATTAAGACAACTCTGAGGTACCATCTTACAGCTATCAGATTGGCTAATATGGCAAAAAAAAAAAGAAAAAGGATCAATTTTGGAGGGGATGAGGAAAAATTGGGGACTTAGTACATTTCTGTGGAGCTGTGAAACATAACAATCATTTTGGAAAGTAATTTGGAATCATTCCCAAAGGACAATGAATCTGTGCACAGCCCTTGATCAAGCAATACCACGACTAGCTAGATCTATATCTCAGAGATCAAAGATAGGGGGAAAGGACCTATTTATATAAAATTTATTTCTAGCAGCTCTTTTTGTAATTGCAAAGACCTAGAAACTAAAGGGATGTACATCAATTGAGGAAAGACTGAACAAGTTGTAATATATGATTGTGATGCAAAACTCTTATTTCCCAAAAAATAACACACAAGACTATCACAAAGAAACCTGGAAGGACTTACATGAAGTAATGCAAAGCAAAGTGAACAGAACCAAGAGAAAGTTGTACACAGCAGTAGCAATAATGTATGATAATCAACTATCGATAATTCCAATGGACTTATGAAGGAAAAAGCTATCTACTTCTATAGAAGGAACTAACTGAGTCTAAATGCAGATTGAAACATGCCATTTTTAACTTTCATTCCTTCATGAATTATATATATATATATATTCCACTGACAAGGTTGATCATTAAAAGAATAGTTACAAAAGTATGGAGAGAGTCTTTCTAAAAATGCAATAGAGAACCATATTAAGAGGGAAAAGAAAATTAAAAATAAGAAGATGACTGTTCTGACCCACTGGAATGATAACCTGTTGTAAAAGTTGAATAACATCACATTAGATGTTGGGTCTCAGCTAATTACTTCATCTCACGATACTCCCTATTGAACAATTCTGATCATTCTTTCAGAAAAATATGTTACTAGAGGGTTTCTCATTTATAACAGAGCAAGTTGATTATAATTATAGAATTTTGGACAGGAGAATTTGGACAAAGTATATCAAATTTATAATTAGAAAATAAGTGTCTGACATTCTATCAAACTAAATATGAATTATTAGCATTAAAAATTACATAAAACATTCAAACCATTAATGTTAATTTTCAAGATTGAATATTTGGAGAAATGTCTTTTTCTTGCAATTTAAACAAAATATATTTATTCTGCCTTGAAATTTATGAAAAGCATAAATAACATGAAAGCATATTTTGCATATGTTAGATCCCAGTGACTTTTCAATGCATTAAAATAGATTTAAAATGAATGGATGAAGTTTTTATAGTTAAGCTTATCTTGGCACCATTCTTCACTGAAAATATACATTTTTCTACTTTCTGGAGAATGAACAGTCAACTGTCTAGTTGTTGAAAATTTTACATTGTTAAGTCAATGAAAATGGCAAATATATTAGAATATAAATTAATCACAATTTTAATAATGTAACTCTAGTCTTTTCAAAAGACTGATCAGCCTTTTTAAAAGAGCATGATCTTTCATAAAGAAATGAAATGTGAGCTCCTTTGAAAGAATTCTGTAGCTAAACAAATGTGAAAGTACACATATAATGTGATTAAAACAAAAAAATTCAGGTGGTATTTGTGATACATCTAAGTGAGATTTAACACTTGGCTTTGAGAAAGGAAACAAACTATTCTATAACTAATTCTTACTTGAGTAGAATTTGTTTATCCTGACAATTTAAAGACCCTTATTATTAATAGGGCAATATTGCTTCATTTGCACCTATCTCTTCCCTATTGTATTTTTACTATTCAGTTAAGTATAATAAATACATGTCTCTAATTTTACTATGTTGCTTCTACAAATTCCAAATTAATTTTATAAATAGGACACTTTCATATAAGACAAGAGAAAGGGCAATGTCTACAAATTCCAAGATTATAATGTAAAGTGTATTGTTTTTTATTTTATTATACTGTTAAAGCATTTATTAGTTTAAAATCTTGAGTAATCTGAACTGGATGCATAGATTGTAGACTTCTTTAAACTCTGTATAATTCTTTTTTTTAACATAGAGAATGCACAGAGATGCAGTATACATATTAAAAGAAAAAACATTTAATCATTTTGATATTTTATGTACTTATTAAGAGCTTCTTTTTAAAAAGTAGTCCATTTTCCAATGAGATATTTTCTATGTGTAGGAAGCTAGAACCTACCAAATGCATAAAAATAAGGCATATTTTAAAAATTAAGTTGATTATTGGAAATTACTGAACTCCAAATGAAATTAATTTATAAAATTGATATATATATATATTTTAAAATTCTATTTAAATATTATTTCAAACTAATTTTAAACCTGGAAAAAGCTTCTTTCTATATTTGTACAGTTATCTTTTAATTTAAAGAAGATTGGATCATGGATAAAAGAATTACTTTTTCCCTACAGGTCAAAACATATAGTATGGGTTATTTTTTAAATGAAATTGATAATTGAAAATTAACAATTCAAGTAGAGAGTTCCAAATGAAGTTAGTCAGCAAAACTCATTGCTCTATAAAAATCTATTAAAGTGTTATTTTTAAAATCTAATTTATCATTAAAGCCTGGAATTAAGCTTCTCTTTATACTTGAACAGTTCTTATCTCCTAATTTGCAAATGGACTGGCTCATTGGCACTAGGCATAGTTTCTCCACACACATCTACACATGTACATGTAGGCAAAATTGTAATTATTTAATAGGCAGGTAATGATAATGGTATTATTCATGAAGCAGCCCTAGCTTTTCAGATGAGAAGTACTTTTAAAACCATGCTTTTCAAACAGCAGCTTTCTTGCTGAGGAAAATCAGAGTTCTAATTAAGGACATACTCATGAATGCTTATTTGCATATTCAGCAAATAAAAACAAAATATTATTCCTTAACTTTCCACTGTGTAGAGCATTGTATTCTGTTCTAGAAGAGACAGAAAGGGAACTTTTAGTCTGGTGGGTGACATGAAATTTATACTAATATCTATAATATGGAGGTATACATGATTAATACCTAAGAAACAAACATACAGAGTAATATATAAGTATGTAGGTGATATAAACATAAATTGGTGAATAAAGAAGGAAAAATGTCATTGGGGAAAGTATTTATATTGCACTTTAAAGAATGACAATTTTAAGTTGTATTGGGGTTTTAAAGAATTAGATTTTAAAATTCAGCAAAAATAGATTGGGATAACTGTATATTCGTGAACACAATAAGCAAAGAAAAAGAGGAGAGAAAACATAGACTTTAGTAATCCAATTAGTTTGCATCATAACATAAGTAAAATAGGTGTAGAGTGGTGGAAGGCTAAAAAAAAAGTAGGGAGAGAAATAGACTAGTTTCTAATAGGCCATGAATGCTACATAAGGATTCTCAAGTTTTTTCAGGAATCAGTTCATAGACATCAGTATCAGACATGATGTGAACAGATCCATGCAAAAAGAAATTTAGCTTAGTCAGCTAATTTGTGAAAGATTGCATGGAAAGGGAAGAAGCATCATGGTAGAAAGAATGCATTACGATGCTATTACAATACTATACACCTATGTAAAGACGGGATGGTAGGAGAGAATTGGGCTAAATAGAAAGGTTGCCTTTAGTTTTTAAATTGTATTTCATCAATGAAATGAGGAGACAGGAAACAAAGACAATAAACAATTAGATATAAAATATATCATAATAAATGAACTATGGTACCAATGGCAGAAAGAGCAAAGTTAAAGGAGTAGATTTTAGAGGAATGATAATGTTTGTAATTGTGAACATCTTGCACTCATCTATTGAGAGTATCAAGTAGAATTATAAATACTGAAGAACAGATTTTCCTGTTATCCTGCCAGCATATGGCCATGATAATCTAGATGGAAATCAGAGATGGAAGTTGTGGGGTTTTTCAGGTTCATTTTACCATGTATGCTTTTGATCAGAAGGAAAAAAAAATATCTAAAGGCACAGGAAAGTATAAAAAGGGGGTTAGAAGGGAGAGGAAACTCACAAGCAGGAAGAGAGAAAAACAAATGGTGCTTAGAAGCAGTTGGCCCTGTTCTAATTCCTTCTCTCCCATTTAGTGTCTACATAATCTTACAAAAGTCACTTAAGCTCTACTTGCTTTCAGAAACATCTTGAGCCTAGCAGCAAGAATTAGAAAGAGAAATTTCATTTAAAATCACCCTAGACAATATAAAATACTTAGGAATCTATCTACCCAGACAAACACAGGAACTATATAAACACAACTATAAAACACATTCCACACAATTAAAATGAGATCGAAACAATTGGAAAAACATTGGTTGTTCATGGATGGGACAGGCTAACATAATAAAAATGACCATCCTACACAAATTAATTTACTTATTTAGTGCCATACCCATTGAACTATCAAAAAACCTTTTTACTGATTTAGAAAAACACGTAACAAAATTCATTTGGAAGAACAAAAGATCAAGGATATCCAGGGAAATCATGAAAAAAAAATGCGAAAAAGGAGGACTTGCAGTCCCAGATCTCAAACTATATTATAAAGCACTGGTCATCAAAACAATTTGGTACTGGCTAAGAGACAGAAAGGAGGACCATTGGAATAGACTTGGAATAAGTGACCTCAGCAAGACAGTCTATGATAAGCCCAAAGATCCCAGCCTTTGGGACAAAATCCACTATTCGATAAAAACTGCTGGGAAAATTGGAAGACAGTCTGGGAGAGATTAGGGTTAGATCAACATCTCACACCCTACACCAAGATAAACTCAGAATGGGTGAATGACTTGAACATAAAGAAGGAAACTATAAGCAAATTAGGTAAACACAGAATAGTATACATGTCAAACCTTTGGGAAAGAAAAGACTTTAAAACCAAACAAGAGCAAGAAAAAAATCACAAATTGTAAAATCATTAAATTTGATTACTTCAAATTCAAAAGATTTTGTACAAACAAAACCAATGCAACCAAAATTAGAAGGGAAACAACCAAATGGGAAACAATCTTCATAACAAAAACCTCTGACAATGGTCTAATTACTCAAATTTATAAAGAGATAAACCTATTATATAAAAAAAGTCAAGCCATTCTCCAATTGATAAATGGGCAAGGGAAATGGGTAGGCACTTCTCAGTTAAAGAAATCAAAACTATTAATAAGCACATGAAAAAGTGTTCTACATCTCTTATAATCAGAGAGATGCAAATCAAAACAACTCTGAGGTATCACCTCACACCAAGCAGATTGGCTAACATGACAGCAAAGTTAAGTAATGAATGCTGGAGGGGATGTGGCAAAGTCAGGACATTAATTCATTGCTGGTGGAGTTGTGAATTGATCCAACCATTCTGGAGGGCAATTTAGAACTATGCCCAAAGGGCGATAAAAGACTGTCTGCCCTTTGATCCAGCCATAGCATTGCTGGGTTTGTACCCCAAAGAGATAATAAGGAAAAAGACTTGTACAAGAATATTCATAGCTGCACTCTTGGTGGTGGCCAAAAATTGGAAAATGAGGGGATGCCCTTCAATTGGGGAATGGCTGAACAAATTGTGGTATATGTTGGTGATGGAATACTATTGTGCTGAAAGGAATAATGAACTGGAGGAATTCCATGGGAACTGGAACAACCTCCAAGAATTGATGCAGAGTGAAAGGAGCAGAACCAGGAGAACATTGTACACAGAGACTGATACACTGTAGTACAATTGAATGTAATGGATTTCTCAATTAGTGGCAATGCAGTGATCCTGAACAACTTGGAGGGATCTATGAGAAAAAAAAAAACACTATCCACATTCAGAGGAAAACTGTGGGAGTAGAAACACAGAAGAAAACACAATTGCTTCAATACATGGGTTGAGGGGATATGATTGGGGATGTAGACTCTAAATGAATATCCTAATGCAAACATCAACAACATGGAAATACATTCTGATCAAGGACATATGTAATACCTAGTGAAACTGCTCATCAGCTATGAGAAGAGTGGGTGGCAGGGAGGGAGGGAAATAATATTTACTTTTAACCAAGGAATAATGTTCTAAATTGACTAAATAAATTAATTTAAATTAACAAGTAATATTTTGAGCCAAGTGTAAACATTTTTATCTGAATAAAGACAGATAGGTATTATTTAGTAAAAGCCATTTCATATTTAAGCTCTTTGATTCTATAGTGACAGAGACAGAGATAAAGATATACAAAGGGAAAGAGAACAATAAGAATCATAGACCCTTAAATTATGATCACTGAATACATATTTATTAATCATCTACTATATGCAAGGCACTATTATAAGGATTTGGGATATAAAAAGAGGCTAAAGATAGTTCCTGCCCTGAAGAAGTTTACAGTCTAATGAAGGAGAAAACATGTAAACAAATATATACAAAGGAAGATACATACAGGATAAATAGGAAATAAGCAACAGAAGGAAGGCATTATAAATAACAAGAGAAAAGCAAGGCTTCCTGTATAAGAAGAGATTTTAAGGAAGTCAATGGTGAGAACAGAGAAGGAAGAGCATTTCAAGCATGGGAGACAGCCAGAAAAAATGCCCAACAGTGAGAGATAGCGTCTTGTCCATGGATCAGCCAGAAGACCACAGAAGGAATCGGAGTGTGATATGTACAGTACAAGTACAGTATAAGAAAACTAAAAAGGTAGGAAGGGGATAGGTTCTAAAGAGCTTTGAATGCCAAACAGCATTTTGGTTTTGATGCTATGGGCAACAGGAAGCCACTGGAGTTTGCTGAATAGCAGGGTAATATGATCAGGCAAAGTAGAAAAGTAATGCACTACTCCATTTGAATACTAAAAGAACAGTAGTGGGAATTGATAGAACAAGAGGAAATTGACAAAAAATGATTAGTAGTAGAGAACATTAACTTTCCTTTCTGAGAATAAGATGAATCAAAAATATACAGGGAAAAATATAAGGAAATAAATAGAATTTTAAGAATTAGAGTTAAAAGATTTCTGGAGAAAACTTGATGGGAATAGAAAAGAATTACCTTTTTTCTCAGAAGTATATGCCACCTTTATAAAAATTTATCATCTAATAGAGACATTAATACCTCACAACCAAATGCTGAAAAACAGAAAACTCAGAAAAAGGCCTTAGGCCAGATGATTCAGAAGTGAATTCCACCAAACATTTAAAGAAAATTTAATTCCAGTATTCTATAAACTATTGGGGAAACTAGCTAAGGAAAGAATGCTACAAAATTATTTTTATGACATAAATATATTGCTGATACCTAAACTAGGAAGAGAAAAAACAGAAAGGAAACTACATACTCTTACAAATTAATATTGATATAAAAAATAAAATATGAGAAAGGAAATTATAGCAATATAACACAAGAATCATACATTATGGCCTGGTGGTTTTATACCAGGGTTTCATAGCAGGAATGCAGGAATAATCCTGCTTTAGGAAAACCATCAGCATAATTGACCATATCAATAACAAACCCCATAGAAACCATATGATTATATAAATAAGTGCAGAAAAAGGTCATGACAAAATTTAACACTCATTACTATTAAAAACATTAGATAACATTGGAATAAATACAATGTTTGTCAAAACCCTAAATAGTGTCTATCTAAAACTATCTCCAAATATCTTCAATGAGTACAAATGAGAACCTTCCCAGAAAAGTCAGGAATGAAGCAAATATGCTCATTATCACCATTATTATTTAATATTGCATCAGAAATGCTAGCTATAGCAATAAGATAAAAAGAATTAATAAAGGAATTGGAATAAAAAACAGTGAGAAACAAAAGCTATTGTTCTTTGTCAATGATATAATGGTATTCTTAAAGAATCCTAGAGAATCAACCAAGAAACTCATCAAAATACTTAATAACATTAATAAAGTTGCAGGATATAAAATAAACCCATATAAATAATCCAGAATCCTCTATACTAACATTAAAGTCCAACAAAAAAGAGATAGAAAGGGAAGTAATTATAGACAACATAAAATACCTGGGAGTCCATTTGCCAAAACAAACCCAGGAATTATATGATCAAAACTATAAAATGCTTTTCACACAAATTAAGTCTGAACTAAATAATTGGAAAAATGGAAATTGCTCATGGAGAAGTCCCCAAAATGATAATTCTATCTAAATTAATTAACCAATATTGTCATATCAATCAATGTACTAAAAATTATATAACAGATCTAGAAAAAAATAAAATTCATCTGGAAGGACAAAATACTAAGAATATTAAGGGAATTGATGTAAAAAATATGAAATAAGGTGGATTAGCTGTACTAGGCCACAAATTACAAAATAGCAACCATCAAAACAATTTCATACCGGCTAAGAAATAGAGTAATGGCTCAGTGGAATACATTAGGCACTCAATATACTGTGTAGGCCCAAGCTTTTGGAAGAACTTATATTCGACAATAACTACTGGGAAAATTAGAAAACAGTTTCACAGAAACTAGGCAGAGATGAGCACCTCAGATGATATACCAAAGTAAAGTCAAAATGGAAGGGTGATTTAGAAATCAAGGGTGAAACCATAAATGAATTACAAAGTATAATTTACCTAGGGGAAAGTTATGTCCAAAGAAGATGTAAAGAACATTGGGGATATAAAATAGATAACTTGGACTACAGCAAATTAAAGAAAGTTTTGCACAAATAAAACTAATAAAAGAGAAACAACAAACTGGGGGAAAAATATAGCAAGTGTCTCTAAAAAAAAGCTAATTTCTCAAATACAGAGAATGGAGTCAAATTTATAAGATTACAAAACATTATCTAATTGACAAGTGATCAAAGGATGGGAATAGTCAATTTCCAGAAGAAGAAATTAAAATCATCTTCAGACCTATGAATAATATTCTAAATCATTATTAATTAGAGAAATGAAAATTAAAAGTACTCTGAGCTGTCATGTCCCCTAGCTATCAGATTGGTGAATATGACAAAAAAAATGAAAATGATACATGTTGGAGGGGATGTAGCAAAATTGGGATACTAATAAACTATTGGTGGAGCTGTGAACGGATGCAACCACATCAGAGATGAATTTGGAAACCACTCACAGGGACATGAAACTGTGTATACCCCTTGATCACCTGGCAATACCACTAGGAGGTCTGTATCTCAGACATAAAAAATAGGGGGGAAAGGTTCTACTTGTACAAAAGTATTTATAGCAGCTCTTTTAGTGGTGGAAAATAATTTGGAAATTTGTCTATTTTTCCTCTCATCCCTTCCAGCTTGTGACTTTGCTAATAGGTATGAGGTAGAATCTCAGAGTTGTTTTAATTTTCATTTCTTTGATTGTGATTTAGATGATTTTTTTCCTATGACACTATAGATAGAATTGGTTTCTTCTTCTGTAAACTACCTGTTCATATCTTTTGATCATTTATCAATTGGGGAATTGATGTTAGCTTTATAAATATGACATTGTACTTTACTTGAGAATATAAGCCTTTATCAGAGCAACTTGCTACAAAATATTTGCTATTACTTCATTGTCTATGATTCCTTTAGGCAAAATGTAGTTTCCTACATTATCTATTTAAATAGGTTTATTTTTGCTTTTGCTGTATCTGACATCATGATTGTTTCCCCTGCCATTTTTAATTCAGCTGAGGCATAATAGATTCTGCTCTAGCCCTTCATTTTAAAACTCTGTGTGACTTTATGTTTCAAGTGTATCTCTTGTAAACAGCATATTGTTGGATTCTTATTTATAATCCATTTTGCTCTCTGATTCTATTTTTGGGGTTGAGTCATCCAATTCACATTCACAGTTATGATACTATAAATTTCCCTCAATCCTATTTTCTTATTTTTATCATTTTCTCTCTCTTTTGCTTCTGCCCACTGCCACAATTAATCCACCCTCTCTATTACTCACCCACATATCTTATCCCCTTTTCTTCCTATTTTCCTATTGATAAGATAGATTTCTGTACACAACTTCTCATCACTTTGAAACAATTCTAATGTGAATGAGTTTTGAGCATTCCCCTCCACAATAAAAATTCTTCTTTCAATGCTTTTTTATATGAGAAAATTCTCCTTTTCACAGCCTATCTCCCTTTCTCACTGAATCACATTTTTTCTTAGAGATCATGCCACCATAATTGACTAATAGGCATGCCCTGAATACCTATGCTCCTTTTAACTATCTTGTGGAACATTATTTTATGCCATTACATAACTTGTTCATCCATTCCCCAATTGATGGAAATTCTTTCCATTTCTAAAGATCTTCTTTAAATATTTTGGTTTTAATTTCCTTCTAATCTTGGTTGCATTGATTTTATTTGTATAATCTGATTTTCTCCTGAACATGTTTGTATATTCTCATCCATTATATTATTTTTCCATGCCTGGAAATTCTTCTCCAAAATATTTTCACTAATATGAATCCTAAATGTCTTTTAATACCAAGCTCAAATTATTCCTTTTCTGTGAAGCTTTTACTGACCACTTCATTCTACATAGATTTGTCTCCAGAACTCCTATATGATTTATTCTCTGTTTTAATGGGGTCAAATTCAAAGAGAAATAGGGGCCACTGAGCCCTTATAAAGATTTTGGTAGATCCATATTGACTTTAAAAACATATAGCAACCTTATCTATGTTTTTGTGCATTTTTATTTATTTCACTAATTATTTTCTTATTACATTTTAATCTGGTTCCCACGCGGAAGTGTCTAAACACTTCTGCTCAGTAGTACACAGTTTCCCTTATCATATATTGCTTTCAGAAGTTAGTTAACTTTTAATGTATGTATCTCATATCTCCCTAACTAGACTGTAAATGCCATAGAACCAGAGGTCAACTGTTTTGTCTTTTAAATATTTCAAGTTTTAATAAATAAAGAGTTCTGTCTTCCAATCACTGGCATTAATAAAATATAAAATCACACAGTAATAGCTGTTGGTTTTACACTTTACCTAACACCAGAGGGCATTCTTGGGTAACTGCCCAGCTCTCTGTGGCTCTCGTAGTGCTGGTTACCCCTCTCACCTGGCTACAATACTCTTTTTTGGCATGACTTGGCTAATTAGTACAGGAATGTAAGTTTTTTATGTGTGTGTATTTATATAATTAGACTCTTACAATTAATGCCTGCCCCGTTTTCATCCCATTGTGGAGGGGAATCTTCTTCCTTCCCTGAAGCATTACAGATTAATTCATTTAAAAAATGCAGTATAAAGAGCCAGTCATAATTCATTCTTTAGAAGAAAAGGGGGAAAGTATAATGAAAACTATGATCATGTTTCTCCCAGACCCAAGCTACTCCTAACTAATCTCTAGCATGTCCAGAAACTCAGAATTAGAAGAACATAGTTCAGATGCTTAGAATCTCATTTCCTTCTCAGCTTTGAACATAGAACTATCATCTCTACAGGGAGCTATCAAATACTACCCAAGGCTGTTCTATTTAAAGCCAAACCTCTTCTCAGCTGGGAGAGTAATATTTATTTTCAATAAATTTCTACATGTACTTCCTATATCCCTTTTTGGAATGTACACTCCTTGAGAGTAGGAATTATTTCATGCTTTGCATTTATATTTCCATTGCCTAAAACAGTGTCTGTAAAACAGTAAATGCTTTAAATGCTTGTTGATTGACTATGATTGATGACTTCCAATGGCCTTTACTTGCTTACTATTCTAGTGCTAGAAGGGACATCTAATCCTTCTCTCCAGTTCCTTTCAGGCTGCTTCCTAAATGTTTCAATCATATTCTGTGCTGTATAGGAAGCAAATGACTCCTTGCTTCTTATTTACTGTTCAAGAATAAGTAAAGGCTGGGCTTAAGGGAAACCTTGTCTTTGAGAGAGACAGGTTCATCTCATGACCATTAATCTTCTTGATTATTTTTGCTTTTTTTAAAAAAATCCCTTCTTTTTTTTTAAACCCTTACCTTCTGTCTTGGAGTTAATACTGTGTATTGGCTCCAAGGCAGAAGAGTGGTAAGGGCTAGGCAATGGGGGTCAAGTGACTTGCCCAGGGTCACACAGCTGGGAAGTGTCTGAGGCCAGATTTGAACCTAGGACCTCCAGTCTCCAGGCCTGGCTCTCAATCCACTTAGCTACCCAGCTGCCCCCTAAAAAAAAATCCCTTCTTAAAGCTAAACATTTAGCTTAGCATAACCTCCCCTACCACTTTCTGACGTAGCATGAAAATTAAAGCTTCATGAGTAACATAGTAAACTATGTTATGCTGTTCTAGAATACAAAGGGGCTTTTGTAATCATGTAGTCCAACCTTCCTGTTCTATATCTAGAGAAACTGAAGCCCAACAAGTTAGTAACTTAGCAGGGATAATAGGGTGAAATGATGGCAGAATTGAAATTGGTTTTCTCAGACCCCTTCCCAGCTTTTTATGCTACTTTAAACAGTGAATTATACATAGAAGATTTTCAATAAATGTTGATTAATGGATTGGAGGAGAGAGATTTTATCCTTGCCATCTATCATTAAATTTATTCTTTTGACAAAGTTTACATAAAATGAAAATTATTCCCTCTTTTCTGGGAAACTATATGACTGCCTGCGGAGAAGCCCAACTATACTTTTTTTTTTTAGCCTAGCAATTTTGTCTTCCTGTGACTAGCTATGGAATCAATAGAGTAATTTGCTGATATACTTTGAAATTGGCACTCAAGAAGTTGGGCAGACTATGAGGGAAGGCGCATTGGAATTAGAGGCAGAATGGAATGGGGCATTATACTCCCAAATTCTAGAAGCGTTTCAGGCCAAAGTGTAAGCAAGAACATTCCTTTGCTTCCTTGCATCCTTGTGATTACTAACCCTAAAACATCAAAAACTCCTGAGAAGACCCTGCTACATCAAAGGGAAGTACCCGGACAGATTTATCCTCCTTGGATCATCCTTTAGGTTTTGAGATGGACACAGAAGATACACCTTCAGGCATTGGGTTGTATCTAAGAGATCTATTTGTCCCCTAAACTATGAGGGTCACCCCTATGTCTTCAAAACAATTAACCCTCCCACCTTTTACCTGAGTGCATACCCTCTCCAAGTCATGTGTCTCCTGCTGTAAAGACTATAAAGACTGTGGAAGTGATGTCCTCTGGGAGGCAGCTTTCCATCAACGCTGTCCTCCTGGTTGAACTCAATATTATCTTCTAGATTAATAAATTTTTCTTGTTATTTTAAAGCTATGTTTTGTAGTTTTGCATTCTTACAAAGGGGATTCACCTCAAGCCCCCTACAACAAACACACACTGTAAAATGGAGATTTGAACCCTGAACTTCAATCCCCAGAAGTCCTTGGTACTTCCCAGAATTCCCTATAATCTCACCTGAGTCTCCACCTGGGCGAGAACATAATTTAGTATTTAAGGGGCTCTCTGTCTCCTAAGAGCCTCTTCTTCTTCTTCTATGCTCACACACAGCTCTCTCTTCCTCTACTGAGCGATTGCCACATGTAGTGAGTAAAATGTGAATAGGTTAATCAGCCCTAGGCACGTAGTTATTATTCTGTTTCCTGATTTCTAATCATCTTTAATAAACCTCATAAAATATAATACTTTAATTACTAGAGACTATTTTAACTTTTAGAGTTTATAACAACCACGAAGGGAGGAGAACTTCTCAATTTTTTTTTTAAAGGATAGCTTAGATAATTTTTCTTTTAAGCCACGTTCCTCCTGCCAAGGTTTTTCAGCAAAGCTGATTCTTGAACTCCGCCTGACATTCTTGACAAATATCGCTCACCTGGTCCCAGCCCTGCCTGCCCAGCCTGGCTCCTGCTGCTTGCTTCTGCGCTCCTGAAATCCAGACCTGCTTGAACAAGATCACTCACCTGGTCCCGACCTAACCTGTCCCCAGCATCTCCAGCCTCTGAGCCAGATCGCCTAGCCCAGCCCCAGGCACAAACACCAGCTGGTGAAAACGGGGGTGATCTTTTCTTAGACTACAATTAGCCTCCACATGGCAGGGGGCAGGGGACCACAGGGGGGGAAGAGGAGAAGGAAGAGGCTTTTCCAAACAGGAAATTGATTACCAGCATGGCTTATTTCAGAGGATATATTTTGAGTGCACTGATTCTTTTACTTATCTCACCTGGGATTCAGGGGAGAAATTCAGCTCCCTGCAAGACTTTGGCCCAATTTGAGATTCCTAAAACCCACCCTCACTATAGGGGAGCAGCTCAGTGGCTCAGGGGATTGAGAGCCAGGCCTAGAGATGGGAGGTCCTGGGTTAGAATTTGGCCTCGGACACTTCCTGGCTGTGTGATCTCAGGCAGGTCACTTTAACCTCATTGCCTACCACTTACCAATCTTCTGCCTTCTGACAATAGGCATCTAACATATGTTTATACACACACACACAATTATGTGTATGTGTGTATATAAATATATACATATACAATGTGTGTATACGTTTAATTCTTTTGAATTTCTGTTTGATGATAAAATTCACTAATGATCACATATTATAAGATAAAAATAACTTTTAAATTTACCACAAAAAAAGGTAAAATGCCTTTCTTTATTTCTGGTGTCTGACCATAGGAGAAGGTGAGGACAATTAAATTTCAAGTCAAATAATACTAAAGTCACTTTGTCAACCCAGAAATAATATATTTGATTGAGTGATTGATTTTCTTTGTTGAAATAATTATTTTTATGCTTTCCACTTTATGATCTAATATTAAATTTACTCAGGTGGCAGTTAATAACTAGAATTAGGTATAATACATTTAGAGTTCATTATATAGGTGAAAATCATTAATATTTATTAAGAATTTATCACAGCCAATTAAACCCATCAGCAACCATTATTTTTAATGAGGATAAGCTAGAAGCCTTTCTAATAGGAACAGGGGTTAAGCCAGGATGTCCATTATCATTATTATTATTATTCAATATTATTCTAAAAATACTGGCAATAGTAATAAGGCAAGAAAAATAAAATGAGGAAATTAGAATAGGCAAAGAGGAAACAATGTTCATTCTTTGCAAATGTGATGAACTCCTGGCATTCAAATATATGTTCACACACTTTCTCTATGTGACCCAGGGGAAGTGATTTAACCCTATTTGCCTCAGTTTCTTCATTAAAATTAGTTTGAGAAGGAAATGGCAAACAACTTCAATATCTCTAAATAAAAAAATTCTAAGTTGGGTTGCAAAGAGTTGGACAAAATTGAAACAACTGAAAAACAACAACTATTTTTCTATGAGAAATGATGAGCTGGATGATTTAAGAAAAACCTGGGAAAACTTACATGGAGTGAATGAAGTGAGATGAGCAAAACCAGGAGAACTTTGTTCATAGTAATAAGAATATTGTATGATGATCAATTGTAAATGGCTTGACAATTCTCAACTATGCAATGATCTCAAACAAATTCTGATGGAGTTATAAGGAAAAATGCTATTTACCTAAAGAGAAATAATTGATGGAGTCTGGAGATTGAAGCATACTTGTTTTTTTACTTTGTTATCCTTAGGTTTTGATGTTGTTTGCATTTTCTTTTACATGGCTGATGTGGAAATGTTTTGGATGACTGCACATGTATAATTCATACCAAATTGTTTGCCTTCTCAGAAAAGAGGAAGGAAGGGAGAGAATTTGGAAATCAATTTTTTAAGTGTTACAATTTTTGTCTACAGGTAAGTAATACATTTATGATTTAATAATAAATAATAAAAATAAATAAAAATAATATAAATACATAATATAATTATAAATAATAAATAAATAAAAATAAATGTAAAAAACTTACTACAGGGCAGGTATAGTTTAGATGCCCAAAGGTACAAAGAAAAAAGCAAAAATAGTCTCCCCTTTCAAGTAGCTTACATTCTGATGGAACAATTAACACATAAATAGATATATAAAGAATATATACATAGTAGATGGAAGGTAGCATAAGAGGGGAAGGTACTAATAATTCTTTTTGAGAGCACAAGATGAGAAATACCTTTTGTAGAAATTGATTGTAATTAGGAGTGGAGTATTGGGTGTAAGGAACATTATGTAAGGCAAGATAGATGGAAGATAGAGTTTCTATGTTAGAAGACAAGTGGTCAGGCTGTGAAAAGCTCTAAATAAGAAGTTGAGTAATTAATTACTTTGGCTGCTATGTGGAGGATTGATTAGAATGAAAAGAGAAGAGACTGGAGGACCATTTAGAAGGCTAAGAAAACAGTTAGGAAGGCCTGAAAGTCGGTGATTGTTGTTTCAGTGGAGAGAAGAGAATATGTGCCTGATAGATTGTGGAATAGAAATGGCAAGATGTGACAACGGATTGCTTTTATAAGGAGCCAAGGGTGACATTAAATGAACAAAACTAGAGCACTGGAAGGATATGAGTCTCAATAGGAAAAGGAAAATTAAGGACTATGAGTTCAAGGGAGAAAGGTAATGTATTATTTTGGTAAAGGTTTTTGGATGTCTCTTGGACAACATGCTTGATATATCCCAAAATTTGCAATATAAAACTATAGCTCAGGAGATAAACTGAGGCTGGGTATATAGATCTGGGCATAATTGGCATAAAGGTGATATTTGAATATATTGGAGCAGATGAGATTACCAAATGAGATAGTATAGAGGAAAAAGAGAACAAGGCTCAGAGTCTACAATTAATTACTGGATAAGGATAAAGCTCTGAGGAAAGAAAAAAAAAAAGTAATAAAAAGTAGAAACAAACAAGAAAAGGTAGTGCCAAAGAAACTGAGAGAAAAGAGGCGATTCAAGAAGAGAAATTGCTGAACACTGTCAAATATTCAAGAAATATCAGAATAGTGGATGTGAAATCTAATTAGCAGAAGTTTTATAAGAAAACAAGGGAAGGAGTATCTTCCTTGAGCTGAAAGAGATGGCATTTTTTCTAATTTGAAAGAGATGAAGTGACTTGTTTATGGAAAAGCAGCATCCAGTGTCACTGGATCAAGGATTATATCTGGGACTAAAATATAAGACTGGAACAGTAGGAAAAAGATAGTTAATGAAGGCTTTTGAAGCCCAGATTTTGTATTTGATCCTGGAGGCCAGTGGAGCTCATTGAATTTGCAGGTGATCTGGTTTAAGGATAATTACTTTGGCAACTAAATAGGGAAGGAATTGGGAGATAGTGGAGGCAAGGAAATCCACCAGCTGACTCTTGCAATAGTCCAGAAGGAGGAACTGCAACTGAATGGTAGCAGCATCAAGAGAGAGGAAGACATATTCTGGAGATGCTGCAAAAGTGAAATCAACCAGGCTGCAAACAAAGTGGTTACTGAGGTGGGGGGAGATGGGGAGAGATAGTGAGGAGTCAAGTCTGACATCTACATTGTAAACCTGAGGGACTGGGAGGATGTTGCCTTTGATGGAAAATGAGAAGGGAGTGAGAAAGGTTTAAGGGACAAGATAATGAGTTAGATTGGATAAAATTTTCAATCAAACATTCTCACTTAACAGGTCTTAGTTAATCAGGGAAAGTTCATTAATGTGGCACAAGAATCATAGTCAGACAAGCTGAGTAAAAGTTTGCAAATTATCAATGTAACTATACAGAGGAGGCCATATCTGTAAATTACCAAGCTTATAAAAATCACCTTCATTTAAGGGCTGAAGAAAAATGGTATTCCAACCCATCCCTCAGGAGCTTCAGGAGAAGGGAACTATTGAAGAGAGTCTTTAGCTCAACAAGCATTTTAACATGGAAGTCAACAAGGGATTATTGTCATAATATATTAAATCCAAAACTCTTCTGGACAAACTCTATTCCTAAATCCTGAAGCTGAAAACTGCACAAATTCAAAAGAAACAACTTAATAACATTGTACCAAAGTTTTGCATAACCATGTCACCATGTACCCATTCCATGTATTTGGCTCTGTTAAACTGAAAATCAATGGCAGCCTTTAACTGGATTTAAGCAATTGTATAATTTAAAATCTGTTTACCTAACCTCTGTTAGGGTAACCTCTGTTACCCTAAAAAAGAATTACATTTCCCCAGGAGCACACTGACTTCCTGTAGACAGGGAATAGATAGAGTCAGTGGTCCTGCGCAGACTCTTTTTGGCTTGATGTTGCAAGCATAGTGGTGATAAGCAGGGGGAGGGGGAAGTCTTTAGGGAGTGAGGGGGGTGTTCAACAGGCTAATTAGCCATGGGCATGTGGTTTTTATTTTGTATTCCTTTTATTCCTTTATTTCTAATGATCATTAATAAATCTCCTAAAATGTAGTATTTTATTATTGCATATTAATTTTAATTTTTACACTACTGAATTACAGTAAGAATCTCTCTCTCTTTTAGAGAGAGAGAGAGAGAGAGAGAGAGAGAGGGAGAGAGAGAGGGAGAGGGGTGGCGTCTTGATTATACTTTCATTATCTGAGCCTGATTTGGGGCATGGGGAGAAATTTAACCTATAGTTGAATCAACATGGTTTTCAAATAATGATTTCTAATAGGCCTAACTGTACCCTTAAAATCTGTTTTAATAAACAGAAATAGAGGCACATAGAGGCAAAAGAGGCTTGCTCAGAATTCATATCCTTAAGTCAACATCTCCCAATTAAGTGTATCATTCTTTGAATATTTTTATGCCCCCTTATACCACTTCCCGAGCTTAAAATATTACAAACGCTTTGCTTTGGAGAACACAAGCAGTGGACCAGGAAGGTTGGTCTGATTCTATATTAGTTTAGAATTGCTTTAAGTATCTGGGGATATTTAGTATGTAAAAGAAGATTACTTAAGGATATAATCTCCAAATTTCATATAAAAAAGGAATTAAGTTTATTCAACTTTCTTTGCCTCTAGGTAGAAAAAATAGAATCAAGATGTGGATGTTTTAGGGAGTCAGCTTCAGAAAGAATTTCCTAAAAATTAATACTGTTTCACGTACAAAAAAATACTTATAGTACCTCTTTTTGTGGAGGCAAAGAACTGGAAACTGAAGAAATATCTTTCAACTGGGAATGGCTGAATAAATATATGATTGTAATGGGATACTGTGCTAATGTTTCTTAGCCAATCTGAAAGAAAACAAGGATGCAAAGTTCCAAACCAGTAATAAGTTTATTGAGAGAGATGATAACATGTCAAGAATGCTGAAAACAGTTTGTATCATTATAGTTAGTGTTGAACTATTTAGAATGAGGTCATTTTTAACCTGAATGTAATTATCGTTATTGTTATTATTATTATTATGTAATAACCATAACAAATGAATACAAAATTATGTGGAAAACCACAAACTCCACATTGTTTATAATTGGTTTTAAAATATGTAAACAAATACATATGCTAATATAAATATTCTCTGTTTTTTAGCTCCTTTTGGGTTTGTTTTACTTGAATTTATTTCTCTTGATTTTGTGGCTGTTATTTTATAATGTAAAAACAGTATATATTATTCTTAATCTCTTCATGTTTCCCTTATTTCCTTTGTATTTCTAATATTTGCCATTCTTAATAATATAATACAATCAATTATACTCAAATATTAGTCTATTAAGTCATTTCTCTTATTCAATATATTTGTGTTATTTCCAGGTATTTTGTCATAACAAAGCTTCCATGAATATTTTTTATATATACATATCTTTTTACCCTCTCAATATTGCTCTTAGGGTCTAAACCTAGTAATGGAATACCTAGGTGAATGAGCATGAGCAGCTTTACAGAACTTAATGTATATTTCTATCTTATTTCCTAAAAAAAATCACAATTCAAGTAATATTTAGTCTATTTCTCCATGTACCTACCAACATTTAATTAGATCACTTTAACCCTTCTGGTTCTCAGTTAACATATATAACAAGGACCATAGTTAGCTAGATTGATCCTTCAACAACAACAACAACAAAAAAAAACAATCTGTTGCCAGGACAAAACTCTTTCCAAAATCAAACCAGTGGAACTTTTGATCCAAAGCCACAAATCCTTGGGAATGTAAGATTATCTCCATAGTATGATGAGTGATAAAGTAAGACTTTTGTAGAATATTTATGCTCTCTACACCATTGTTGTAGTAAATACTATGAACTACAAAACTAGAAACTATGTTTGGATGTTTGGCAGTCAATGATGCCATCCACAGGGACCATAGATACAAATTTCCCATATAAGAATCAAACATTTTGACCTTTTGAATTTCTTAATTAGTCTTTCATTGACTTTGTATATTTCTTGTAGTTTGAATTTTCTTCTTAGTTCTGGGTTATCCCCTAGGAATAGTTTAAATTCCTTTAGTTCATTAAATATCCCTTTTTATCTTTTATATTCTCATCTTTGCTTAATATGTTAATCTTGGTTGTAATCCAGATCATTTCCTCTACAAAATGCTGTGTTCCATATCCTTCATTCTTTTAATGCTGTGGCTGCCAAGCCTTGTGTTATTCTGACAGTAGCTCCACAATATTTTTTCTTGTATTTATTTCTTTTTTGTAAAATTTCTTTTTTTCTTGGTAGTATTTTCTCCTTAAACTAGAAGCTGTGGAACTTGACAATGATGTACCTGTGCACTTTCATCTTCATGTCCTGTTGAGGTGCTGCTCAGTAGATTCTTTTATTTTCTATCTTACCCTCTAATTCAAAATTTTCTAGGCATTTTTCCTTGAAGGCTTATTAGAGTATGTTGTCTAAACTCTTTTTTTAAAAATCATAACTTTATGAGAGTTCAACTGTTTTAGTATTGTCTTTCCTTGATCTATTTTCCAGGTCATTTGTATTTGTGATAATATGTTTCATATTCTCTTTTATTATAGCATTCTTTTGATTTTGCTTTGTTATTTCTTATTGTCTTAGGAAATCATTAGCTTTTCATTGTCCAATTTTTGTTCTTAATGCATTATCTTCATTTATGAGTTTTTGCATCTTTTTCCATTTGCGTGATCTTTCTTTCATATTTTCCTTGATTTTCTTTCATTGCTCTTTATTTTTTCTAATTATTCATCATCTTCTCTCATTTGCTTTTTGTTGTCTTATTTATAAGCTCTTCCAAAAGGTCTTTTTGAGCTTGTGGATATTTATTTGTTTGTCCGTTTATTTATTTATTTATTTTTGCTGTTTTTGAAGTAGGCATTTTTACTTCACTGTCCTCTGAGTTTGAGCCATGATCTTCTCTGTCCCCAAAGTAGCTATCAATAGTTAGGTTCTTTCCTCTTTTTCTTACTCATTTTTTATTAATTAATTAATTAATTAAATTTTAGCAGCCAGACCAATAAATGTATTTACTGTCTTTTTTACTGGACTCTCAGTGTTCCTATTGTGTTGGGTTATGTTACCTCAGGATTTTTTGTGTTTGTTTTCATCTGGCTCTTATGTACTTGCTCCACCTTTTATAGTCCAGGTTCTGGTGCCCATTCTGCATTCCTTGCTTGGATTCACAAAGTCCTTTGTTGACTAGTAGTGAGGCCTGAGCTTTTGCCTATAGGGACTGTCACCCACAGACTCAATATTGTCCTCTCCTTTAATCCCCAACTGTGGGCCTGGAGTCTCTGGAGTAGAGGCCCTAGCAACACACCTATACCCAGGTCCCTTCTCCTGAGGATTCCACTGGTATTCTTGGGAATATAGGAATAAGCTGAAGTTCCTAATACTGCCCTCAGGGGTTTATTTTATTGATTCCACTCTGTTTCCTCTGTTCCTGCCCTTAAGTCCTACGGCTGTGGTACTAAGTACCGGGAACTGAAAAAGCTTCCTCCCTACATGTTCCAAGCTATTCAGCTTTACTTCCAACTCCTATCTGTTGTTGCCACTTTACCTTTGATTTTATTTAGTTCTTTTTGTTTTGGGTTGTTTGTGGGGGATATTAGGCAGCCAAGAAAGATTCATGCTCTACTTTTCCAATTTCCAAAAATGCATTGCCAACCCTAATGTTTTATGCTTCTAAAATCACCCTTTAAATTCAACCAGAACACAAATCACTCCATTACTCTTGGAAAAGTCACAGGCAAGGGTTAAACTGGAATATAAAGACAGCAGACATGATATAGGAGAAATAAGAAACTAGGGTAAGCAGAGAGAAAATAATTCATTGGATAATGGGCAATCTGAGCTCTTCCCCCTTTCCTTCCTCCTTAGAGTTATATTAGTCCTGTGGTTTGAGAATATAGAGGAAAAAATATTTTATATATAGACTCTCTTGAGAAGAATAAATCTTTGAAAATATTAGAGTTTTCTATATTCATAGGTAAAATACATTTTCAGCAACAGAAAATATTGAAAATTGAATAACCATTAAGATCATGGTACATTGGAGTGTCAAGATAACATGTCTCCAGTGCCCATAATGTGATATAATCTTATAGGGTTGATAGTTTTATAATGAGGTCCTTTTGGTACTTCACTAAATAAATTCCCAATACAAGACCCAAGATAGATTGCTCTATACCAAATTCTTTTTTATTGAAAATATGGTTACAATGGAATTTCATCATGAATTCTATATTAGAATCCTTAATGAAATTTTAATGCATAAAAATGATACAGATCAGTGCCTCAATGTGGGGAAACAGAGAAACCTATATTAGCTAATATATTGTGAAAAAAAAGGTTTATGTAGATCTGTGGTTGAAAACCTATGGCACTCATGCCAGAGGGGGCACTCAGAACTCTCTCTGTGGGCATATGTACTGTTGCCCTTGCCATAGCACAGAGTTCTCCAGAGTTTGTTACTAGAATGACAGTAAGGCCAGGTTTGTCCCTTCCCCCTCTCCATACTGGCACCTGAATCACCTGCCCCTCTTCCCAGTAGCCCAATGGGAGTGGTTCTTCCCTCCCCTCTCTGGGGTAAGGAAGGGGGTTTCGAGGGGTGGGGACTCTCACATGCCACATTATTATTTGTGAAAATCAAATGAGATAGTATATTTCAAACAATACATAAATCTTAAAACTTTATAAGTATATGAAATATATATAAACTAAATATAAACTATTACTTCATTGATAAGAAAGTCTACATCTATGAGAAAAGATTTATTATATCATATTTTGTGGTAATAAAATTAGTGATAAAGTAGATGCTTATTGATGTGGGTAATGGCCAAATAGTGGTAAATTAATTTAAAAGAATATTACTATGCTGCAAAAATTAATATATGTGACTATGCAAAGAAGCATAGAAAAAGTTCAACATGAACTGATGTAGAGTGAACTAAGCAGAGTCAAGAAAATATCTACAATAAATAAAGTAGTGTAAATGGAAAGAACTATACATCAAAAAATCAAAAGTGAGTGTAACTTGCCTTCTTAGGGAGTGGGAAGAGAGGAAAGGGGGGACATTGATTGAAAAATATCAGAAAATAAATACTAATAAATTGTATTGATGTAATATGAAAAAGCAAAATTTATAAAAATAATTTGTAAAAAGTGAATATAACAAAATTTTAAAGATTGAGCATTAATTTAAAAAAAAAGAAAAATGAGAGGGCACCCTCAATTGAACCATTTGTGGAGGTATGAGGTCCACATGTATTTACACTGTACATTTTTAAACTTTCAGTTATCCAAAAGTTGTATTGATTTTTTTCACTCCTTTTTCTTTCTCTTTTGACTTAAATTTTATTTGTTTTATGGAAAGACACTTGGAGAGGATTTGGGGGACAGGATATTTGGGGTAAGTATAATAATGTGAATAAGTATGTAAATGTAAATAATTTTAAACATTTTAAAAACATATGTACATGTCAATAATAGAAGACATCAACAAAAACTTTTTAAAATATATCATATTGAAGTGAAAAATAAATAACCTCATATGTATTAAATTTAAAAGGCTTTGTACAAATAAAATTAATGTAGCCAAGTTTAGAAGGAAATCAATAAGTTGGGGGAAAATTATAGACAATTTCTCAGATAGTGGTCTCATATCATAAGTAAATAGAGAATTTTGTCACATATATGAGTATGATCCATTCCCAGTTGATAATAGTCAAACAATATGAACAAAAAATTTTTGAGTGATGAAATAAATGTTATACATGTATATTAAAATGCTCTGAAGCATTACTGATTAGAGAAGTACAAATCAAAGCAACTGAGATATTATTACCTATCATATTGGCTGAAATGATAAAAGAGCAAAATTACAAATGTTGGAGGGACTGTGGAAAAATACTAATACACTGTTGGTGGAATTGTGATCAGAACCAACCATTTTGGAGAGCAATTTTGATGTATACTCAAAGGATTACAAAAATATGTATACTTTTTGACCTAGTATTACCACTAATAGGCTTATTTCCTTAATCTGTTCAAAGAAAAAGGGTGGGGAACTATATAGTCTAAAATATTTATAGTAGCTCTATTTGCAAGGACAAAGATCTGGAAACTGAAGCAATGTCTCTCAATTGGGGAATTGTTGAAGAAGTTGTTTTATATGAATGTAATGGAGTATTATTGTGCTATAAGAAATGCCTAGATAATCACACACACAAAACAAACCAACCAGAAATACTTATATGCAGTATTCAAAGTGAAGTGAGCAAAACCAGGAGAATGTTGTACATAGTAAACCCAAAAACATATGATGATCAAGCATGAATGACTCAACTATTATTAACAATGCAAGGGTTTGGGAAAACTCCAAGACACTCATGATGAAAAAGTACATCCACTGTCTTGGAACATTTTTAAACCCTTATATTCCATCTTAGATTCAATACCATGTAGTGGTTTTGAGGCAGAATTGGGACGTCCTGGATTCAAATTTGGCCTCTGACATTTTCTATCTGTATGATCCTGAGCAAGTCACTTCACTTCCTTTGTCTAGCCCTAACTTCCTGCCTTGAAAACAATACATGGTATTGATTCTAAGATGAAATGTAAGGGTTTAAAAATAAAAGAAAGAAACATACCATTCTTCACTTTATTTCCTCCATGAATTTTTGTCCAGTGTAATCATGTTTCACAACATAACAAGCAGGAAATATGTTATATGATAATATATGTACAATCTATACAATATTACCTGCCTTCTTGTGGAGGGAACAGGGGTGGGAGAGAGGGGAGAAAAAGAATGAATCATAGATTTCTTGGACATAACTAATGCAGAAATTTGTTTCTCTTGGGTATGTATATCCAGTATAATTTATTATATACTTATAACAAATCATATGTATTATATTATCATTATATGTGTATTTTATATGAAAAATAAATGGGAACTCAAAAGTATCATATTGATCAGATCAACCTTATATATTTTCATTGTAAATAAAACCAAAATAAAGTAGCTACAGCTAAATAGAATATCTCATAGCTATATATTTTATACTCAAAGAAAGAAGTAGGCAGAGTTGATATTATCATATCAGAAGCCAAAAAAATAAAGAAGAAATATAATTTCATGGGACATTTGGTTATCGATTATTGTTGCGCTCATGATTTGGAATTGCGCATGATTTAACAGTACTGATTTCAGAGGATGAATATAAAAAACAATTTCTTGAAAATATTTGATAAGACTCTCCAAAATAAATCAATTAAATGTAAGTGTTTTGTATTTTTTTAATTGACTTCAATGTAAAAATATGATGATGAGTGAGACGATGAGAAATATAAGGGAAAAGATGCATCAAAAATAAGTAACCTGTGATTAAGCAATAGTTACATGCTTTTAAATCAATTATTTTTCCTTCAGGAAAAATATAGTTAGTTGCTAAGCATGGAAAGCACTATATAACACAATAAAAGTGAAATTATCTATACTTAATCAAGAATAGAGTTATTGATATTGGACACATTTCTAAATTGATTTTGTGAGTATAGTCAAACCACAGATTCCTTTAAAACCATAAATAATATAAACCTAAAATAAATAATAATGATGATGATAAAAAAGATATGGAATACTTTTTGAGGGAAAACCTTAAATCTTAACCTATTAAATAAGTTGTTGATCCTATAAAATGAGTAATGCACAATGCAAGTAATAGAAAAACTTATACTTACATATATACTTGTAAATCTGTAGAAATAAATGTTGACACAAATTAGAGATCTAAAAATCCTAAAAATTACTTAGTCAGCAAACAATTGAATTAAGTTTCCCCACATAGAGAGACAATGACCAAAGACAATAAGAGTTAAAATATAAGTTCATTTGTCAAATTTTATTGAGAGAAGATTATGAAAAATGCTAATTCATAAAATAAAGTGAAGAAGCAATAGGTAAACTTGTGAAAAGAAAGTTTGTTAAGATATTCAATTGAGTAAAATCATCTCAAGGTATGAAAATATAAAAGTGGAAGAAATTTTTTAAAAGAATCACAATAATGTATATAACAAATATGATGCTTCCAAATTTCTAATATATAGTAATTCCAGGATTTGGGAATTAAAAATTTAAATGTCCATAAATTCTTAGTAATTCCCAACCACCTGAGTTATTTTCTATTTTCCATAACATCTTATTTACAAATTTTAGCAATAATAAGTGACATTTTTCTTTAACAATGTTAAACAAAAATTTCAGAAATTTCCTATTAAACTGTGATATATTATGATAATGGCAACATATCTGGCAAGAAGGTGTCTGATTTAATGTTTTTAAAATATTTATGAAATTTTTCATACTCTAATTCTTTTTCATATAGCTAAAATTTGGCTTACAAGGTAAAATGCAATAGTATAGTTTGACAGTATTTACAAAGAAATTACAAAGAACTATAGTTAATATTGTAAGTTCAAAAATTGGAAAATACCACTGAACCTTATTTTTTAAGGATCCAAATAACATAACATTCATATTTCCACACAAATTTCACACAGAATCATATTTTGAAATGATAAATTTAAGGATTGATTCTGTTTCAAAAAATTCACTTACAATATGGCAAAATTTACAAGAAAGATTAATAGGTTAAATTGTTCCTGCTTCTCTCCTATGGATTCCTTTCCCAGATTGTGGAAATTGAAGACCTTAAATTTTGACTTAGATTATCAGCATTTTCGACTTTAATATTCAACTTGACATCAGTGGGTTCTAGTGAATAGATACTTTTTCTTTGTTAATTTCTAACCTTTCTTTCTAGAACAGCAATTATTTTTTTCCTGATTTCTCTACTGATTTTTAATTAGCTGTGATTCAGGAGGAAAAAAAAAGATTTCCTGAGAAAAACTGGACAACAGTTTTGTGAGCAATGAGGTATTGATTTGTAAGGATTCTCAGAGTAGTAGTGATACCAGTGGCATAAAAATTATCCTAGATCTTAAGATACTAAACAAAAAAATATGTTTCTCCTTTTCCTTCTATACAATTTTTACAAGTTATTTATTGTAATTATTGTTATTATTATCATGATAGGTAAGATTTGAGGCAAATGTATCTCTTATACTTTGAAAGCTTATAGTTCCTCTTCTCATCTGCCTTTTACTCTAGAGGCTTCTCTTTTGGGTTTTTAAACAGTGTAAATTTGGAAAGAAGTATGTAAAATAAATATTAGAAGCTTACATATATGCAGATATAAATACACACAAAAACCCATAGTATTTACATATACTAATTGCACATATTTATATCCTCTCTGCCTTCCCCCCTCCCTCTCTCTCTACCTCTTCCAAGTCTGTGTTTGTGTGTTTTCTAATTCCATTCTATTTCCTCCCTTTCTTTTCTGTTGTATGTATATTTCATTTTCATGGAAGATATTTTTTTTCCTAAGAGACAATATTTAGGCATTTTGGCAGTACTGACCATTTGAAAGAGACCCACCTCTAAGTAAAAGGAATACAGGGGAGATTATGCAAGCACATTTAGATATATCTAAAATTAATTAGCTAACTTAATTGGAGGCTAAACACTGAAAATGATGACTGTTGTGGGAGGATACTTAAACAAATGCATTTGGAAGTTGGAGGTAATTAGCTGAAGTAATTTGAAGATTGAGGAGAATAACTTTTTGAGTTAGAAGTTTCCTAGGCTATAAAGTCACATTTAAATGTAAAGCTTTAAGTCAAGTGGTTGATTGGATTTCATATTTTAATAAGAATATCTCAAGAACTGAAGCTCTGTATCATAGGACCAAAGTAAATTATTAGCCAAAGAATTCACTATCATAGTTTCTTTGAACCTGCAATTAACACACTTTGAAACTCTGACCTTTCTAACTCTGAAGAATACCTTAAATCCAGGTATCTGCTCAGCAGTTCCAAAATTTGAGTAAGTTTAGAATTCCAGGTTCCATTTTTTTAGCAAACCACTTTAAGATTTTATTTTAATACTAGTTTTCTGAAATTACTTAGTAGGTAATAAGCTTACACACACAATAAAATTCTAAAAATTAAGTTTGAAAACTTTACTCACACAGTACTATGAAAAATAAGGAAAACATAAATAACATATTTAGAGGATTTTGTTCCTTTAATATATAATAATACATAAGGATTTAATAAAATTGCACTCAAATTTCTATTGAAGAATCCTATAAAAAGCATAAATATAAGCAATTAAAATGTTTATAAGCATTATGAATTGTTTTGTTTTTAATCACTGTTTTAATTATGTAGTTTTAGTATGTCAGAGATAAAGTCAAAAGAATGATTTATTATTTTTTAAAAGTTAAGCTCCACAACTTTTGTTTCTACATAGAAAATAAAATAATCTTGGCATTTTAAACACTGCAAAACAGTTATGGCAACCTTGGAAAGTATGAGCAGAGGTGTTTTGTAATTGTGCAGGTTTTCACCTCTGAAGCTCACAAACTGGAAGGCAAGAAGCATTATGAAGACTTCCAATCATATAACTCACCAAAAAGAAGGAGTCGGTCATATGAATGAGGAGGGAAGTAATAATTTCTTGGATGATGCTCTGTTTTTAGAGGATCTTTGAATCTGGATTTCAAATGAGGGAAGGGAGAGTTCCAGAAAATTGGCAGCTTTGGGGGAGGGGGGAATTTAAGGCTTGACAATGGATATGGAGCAGTAAAAAGGAACTAAGCCATGCAACAGAGAAACAAGCCACATTAAATTGCCAGTGCCCTACAAAAGTCTAAATTGTAGAACAATTGCTAACCTGATGAAGGCTTTTCATGCTGGAAAATACCTACACCAATGAAGTTGTCAGAAGAGATCAAACTTTTTTTTTTCCAATCCCACTTACATTTAGGCCCTTATTTGGTCTGCTAATAATCTTTTTATATGCTAATTGTCACTCAATATGTTCTAGATCCTCATATGGAAATTTGATAAACATATAAATTAATGCCTTCATCCAAACAACAAATGAAAAATCTGAATATTTGGTCAAATATAGTTTTCTAGAGTATTCTATTTGAGACCATCATATCTATTGACACTAACTATTAATAACTACTCTTTAAGACTATACATACAATCAGATATGAATCCAAATAACTTACTATTAACTAGGCTAATAATTTGCAAAATCTTGTGAAAATAATAAAAGAAGATTTTAATTAGCAATGCTTTATAGAATAATATGAAGGAGATAAGGGATGAAAAAAGTTCCGAAAAATGTATGATTCAATGGTGTCAGATTATCCCCAAGACATTTAAAGACTAAATGAAAAGAAGGGTAATTAACAGATTAAAAATGGAAATAGTACAATTATTAACTATCATTTTGCCCAATTATATGCCAATAAGTCTGATAACCTAAGGAAAATAGATGAATATTTATAGAAATATACATTACCCCATTTAACAGAAGAGAAAACAGAATGCTTAGACCATCTCATATGAGAAAAAAAATTGAACAAGCCATTAATGAATTCCCTAAGAAAAAAAGCCCCTCAACCATATTGATTCACATGGGAATTCTGACATTTAAAGAACCATCAATTCCAATTCTACATTAACTTTTCAGAAGAAACAGTTAAGGAAGAACGCTACAAAATTCTTTCTACAACACCAATATAGTGATTATCCATAATCCTGGAAGATCAAAAACAGAGACAAAATTATAGACCAACTACAGAATGATTATTGATGGAAACATTTTAAACAAAATACTAGCAATAAGATTACAGCAATATATCACAAGTCCAAGGAAAGCATTACATCAGGAATGCATAGCTGTTTCACTGTTAGAAAAATTAATCAACAAAATTAACCATTTCAATAACAAAACAACAGAAAACAAAGGATTATTCAATAGAAGGGGAAAAAAAAGTTTTGACAACATACAACTCCCATTCCTATTAAAAATACTGGAGAAAATTGGAACGAATGGAATATTCCTTAGAATGATAAATAGCATCTATTTAGAACCACCAGCAAACCCTATATGTAAAGGTAATAAATTATAAGTCTTCCAATAAGATCAGAAGTGAAACAAGCATGCCCATTATCACCAGTACTATTAAATATTATATCTAGGATTTCTGATACAATGATAAGAAAAGAAGAAATTGAAAGAATGAGAATAGTCAATGAGGAGATAAAGTTTTCATTCCTTGACAATGATTTGATGATATACTCAGAAAAACCTAGAGAATCAAGCAAAAATATTCATAACAATGAAAAAATTTAGGAAAGTTGCAGGACACTAAAAACCCAACAAAAACCATTAGCTTTATCCTAACAATAAAGCCTCACAACAAGTGATAGAGAAATTCCAATTAAATTAACTGTAGAGAATATAAAATACCTGAGAATCTACCTGCCAAAACAAACCCAAGAACTATATGATCATTACTACAAAATACTTTTCACACAAGTAAAATCCGATCTACATAAACTAGAAATAGATTGATTACTCAGACAGGCCAAGCCAATATAATTAAAATGAGAATTCTTCCTAAATAAATATACTTATTCAAGGCCATATCAATCAAATTATCTGAAATTATCTCATAGATTTAGAAAACAATTTTTAAAAATCCTCTGGAAGAACAAAAGACATAGAATAATCAAGGGAATAAATGAAAAGAAAACGAAGGAAGGGAACTTAGCTGTATCAGGTCTCAAACTATATTATAAAGCAGCTACCATAAAAAAATCTGGGACTGACTAAAAGAGAGTGGAGGACCAACAATAGATTAGGCACCCAACACAGAATGGTACATGAACATAGTAACCTAGTGTTGACAAACCCAAAGATATATACTTCTGAAAGAAGAACTTCGTATTTGACAAAAACCGCTGGAGAAACTAGGAAATAGTACAGCAGAAACTGGGCATAGATCAACACTTCATGCTATTCACAAAGGCAAATTCAAAATTGATATATAAATTAGAATATTTTATTTATTTTTAATAAACCCTTACCTTCCATCTTGGAATTAATACTGTGTATTGGTTCCAGAGCAGAAAAGTGGTAAGGGTTAGGCAATGGGGGTCAAGTGACTTGCCCAGGGTCACACAGCTAGGAAGTGTCTGAAGCCATATTTGAACCTAGGACCTCCCGTCTCTAGGACTGGCTCTCAATCCACTGAGCCACCCAGCTGGCCCCTTGATAAATAATTTAGAAATAAAGGCTGATACCATAAACAAATTAGGGGAGTATAAGATAGTTTACCAATCAGTCTGATAACAAAGGAAGAATTTATGTCAAACAAAATTTAGAGAACATTATGAGATATAAAATAGATAGCTTTTACTACATTAGGTTAAAAAGTTTCTGCATAAACTAAGGCAATGCAACCAAGATTAAAAGACAAAAAATATGGAGAAAGGGGGCTTTATAGCAAGTTTCCTGACAAAAGTGTCATTTCTCAAATATTTAGAGAACTTAGTAAATTTTATAAAAATATAAAGTATTCTCCAATTGTCAAATGGTCAATACAAACAGGAAGTTTTCAAATGAAGAAGTTAAAACTGTTATTGGTCATATAATGAAATACTTCAAATGACTATTGATTAGAGAAATGCAAATTAAAATAACTCCAGATTACCACCTCATACCCATCAGATTGAATAACCAGGCAAAAAGGAAAATGATAAATGCTGGAGGAGGTATCGAAAAATTGGGACACTAAAAACACTATTGGAGGAGCTGTGAATTGACACAAGTATTCTGGAGAGCAATGTGGAATCATACCCAACAGGTGATGAAACTGTGTATACTCTTTGATTCACTGATAGCATAATAAGTTTGTTTCCCAAGGTGATAAAAAATAAAGAAAAATAACCTACCTGCACAAAAAACAAATTATAGTAGCTCTTTTTTTGTGATGGCAAAGAACTGGGATGTCCATCAATTGGGGAATAGTTGAACAAGTTGTGGAATATGTTTGTAATGGAATGCTATTGTGTCATAAGGAATGACAAACAAGAAAATAACCAAAAACACGTGGAGAGGCTTAAATGAATAGATGCAAAGTAAATGGAACAGAACCAGGAGAATGTTGTACACAGCAACAACAGTAATGCAAAATGATCAACTATGCATGATTTAACCATTATCAACAAGGTAAGGATCCAGGACAACTCCAAGAAACTCATGACCAAATAAAAAAGTTTATCCATTGTCATAGAAGGAACAAAAGGAGGCTGAATACAAATTGAAACATGCCATAAGCACTACATGTCTTCTTTCGCTGCATGACAAACTTAGAAATATGTATTATATGATAATATATGCGCAACCTATATCATATTATTTGTTTTCTCAGAGGGGACCAGGCCTTACAGGGTCAGGGGGTCCTTGGTGGGATGATGGCATTGATGAAGAGATGAGAGAGTTAAAGTTTCACCTGGAGCCAGGCATCACAGTAACTGTTCTGCTCAGGCTTGGGCTGACTTTATTATGTTTATAGACTCAAGGAGTACACATCTACTTGGCACACAGTTTCATTTTCAACATACATGCTTCCTTACAGGTAATGGAATAGGTCATACATTAACTTTTAACAAATCATTTGATTGACATTCTAATTATCCTACAATCCTATACATTCCTATAGATTCTAACAACAAACACAAATCTTTACAGAAGATATATATGTTTTTGTCAAGCGGTAGACTTAACTAGAGGTCACTTTCTCATTAACCCATGAAGTACCTAGACATGTAGTTAAGCTAAGAATAATTATTCATTACACTCACAAAATACATAATCAATCAGACTTCAAAAGATACAATTAACACAACATTGTTGTTTAGTCTTAGGGGTTAAAGGGTATAACCAACATAACTCAGTTTAAGTATTATTCCAGTAATAATTTTTCATTCTCCAATATTTTACTAAGATATCCAAGACATATTGCCTTGCCTTCAGTTAACAACACAATTTGGTGGAGTGGAGCATACAAGCATTTGCATGAAAGGCAATTAATATACAGTACAGTTTTGATGGGACATCCCTAAAGAATGTCCCATCTATGATCCTTTATCTAAATGGATACATAGGAGTCCTTAGGTCTAATTTTGTAAGTAGAATCTCTTGGCAATATTTTAAGGGGAATTTCTGTATCAATACATTTAAGGGTAGACTCTTCCTGGAGCTGATTAACAATTCCAATAATATATTTGTATTTGTAACAATTACAATAATAGGGGGTATTAATAAGGGAAGTGTCACTGAGGGGGGGTCTAAGTGGGTATTTCCATCGTTCCTGGGGGCCACTTTGCAATCCCCCGAATCCCACCTGTGACCGTGTCAGACAGCATGGATTTGATGGCTCCCTGTAATGTATGAAAATGATACAAAAATATTTTCATAACAAATTATATTCTTCAATTAATGAATGAATATCTTTATTATGTGTCAAGTACTGTAATAAGTGCTGGAAATACAAATATGAAAGCAAGAGAGACCCTTTGTCCAAGAAGTTTATATTCTAATAGAGAAAAATACATGTGGAGAACAGTGATAATCAGGAAAAGCTTTATGGGCTTAGAAAGTCATTGGGTGGTGAATGGAACCATACATAACTTGACATGACTTTTCCAGAATATATGATAATATGAATTTGATAGTATTTCATAGAGGAAGGGGTGGAATGCAAAGTGTTGAGGGGAGGGGAGTATGTATTAAGTAACAGGGAGGATTTCAACAAAATTGATGTTGTGGATGACTGAATTGTATGTGAAGCATGGTTAAATCTTAGGCCAGATGGATAACATATAGTGTAATTTATACTTACCCATCAGAATAGTTGATCTCTATTTGTGGAAATTCAAAAGGTAATTGGATTAAGTTCCAGAGAAGGTGGTGTTCAGAGGTTCAGTGATCTGATTTAGATGACTCAGTGGCAAGGCGGTTATAAAGAAGAAGAGTGGGAAGAAGGAGAGGGAGATGGAAAAGGAAAGAGAGAATGAGGGGTGGGGAGAGGGAGAGATCTGAGGATCAGTAGCACAAGAGTCTTCTTACTGGTCATTTTCAAAAATATCGCAGAGAATACTTGTATATAAAGCCTGGCCCTTAAAAAAGGTGGTATTAGGCTTTCTTTAATAGATTCTTTAATAAACAGGAAAGAATTTCTGAAATATAATAGTAATTTCCCTTCTTTTTTGATCTTCCCCTTTATCATTTGTAGTGTTTTCCCCTTTATCATTTTCTATTAAGTTACTGTTATATTATTTTCTAACTAAGATGTTCTTACTAAAATTAATCATTTAAGTCTATCATTTCTCTAAAATTATGAGGTACATTTGTTTGAAATTACCAGAATCATCAACTTATATATTTATATTCTAATATTGTTTTCTTTCATATTGGCAATTACTGTTTTGTTTTAAATAATATTAACTAATGTTATTTTAGACTAAGAAATGATGTTGAATTTTATCAGTATGTTTTAATTCAGTCCAATATTTTGCATCAGAGAATTAAGATTCATCATCATATTTATAATTCAGTTACAAAGCATAATAAACTTTCTAAGATTTGAAGTTGAAATGTGAATATAAGGACTTATGGATTTTGCATTTCTTTATAGCTCATTTCTATTATAAAATTTAGTCAGTATTTTATCTTTAGCCACACTGTAAGACTCTATCTATCTATTAAACATATGTACCTACATGAATACATATGCATCTGGAGGCTAATATTTATCACTAGAAGAGATATTAGATAACACCTTGTCAAATAAAAACATTAAAGTTAAGGATAACAATTCTCAGAGAAATGAAACAATCTGCTTAATGTCACAGAGTGAATTATTGACAAAGCCAAGATCTTCCCTTTCTCTCCTATCTTCTTAATGCACACTCTTTTCTACTGCACCATATTTGAAGACCATTTACTTCCTTTTTAAACCCTTACTTTCCATCTTAGAATCAATATTGATTCTAAGATAGAAGAATGGTAAGGATTAGGCAATTGGGGTTAAGTGATTTTCTCAGAGTCACACAGCTAGGAAGTGTCTGAGATCACATTGAACCCAGGACCTCTTGTCACTAATCCTGGATTTGTACCCACTGAACCACCTAACTACCCTAGAACATTTTCTTCTAACCTCACTTCAATCTTGGCTTTGTACTGGTTATATTTAACTGTTTTTGGTAACATTTGAAAACTTCTGTGTTCTGAATCAATCATATACTTGTCTCATGGATCTGACTTTTATTTGCCTTTACAAAAAATTACTCTTTATGGTACTTTGGTCAAATATCTTAGGTTAAGGAAAGAACAGGGGTTTGAAGAAGAGGATATGATTATCAAAAAAGAGAAAAAATAAATCATTTGAAATTTTCTTTCCAAATCATCCTTATAAGAGTATAACAGTATGAAAGGTATTAATTTTTAAGAACAAAAAGGACTGTTTTAATCATATCTATTGCTCCAAAAATTTCTCAGTTATAATAATCATGATGCTTCTTTTTTAGATAAGGATTTTTATATACAGAATTAAAAATATTGCTTTTTCTTATAATGGCTCTGTAAGAGTCTTTGGTTTTGAATAACATTTCCAAAACCTACTTCATCTGGGCTCCAGAGTAATTATTTATTTTTTCTGTGCCTTAGTTTTCTTGGCTGTAAAATTAAAATAATCAATGAAACATCATTCCTTAGATAGCTACTTTATACTATGGACTGTGCTAGCCGCTGGAGATACAAAGATAAAAATAAAATCCTAACCTCCCACCCCTTCTCTCTCTCTCTCTCTCTCTCTCTCTCTCTCTCTCTCTCTCTCTCTCTCTCTCTCTCTCTCTCTCTCTCTCTCTCTCTCTCCCTCTCTCTGTCTCTCTCTCTTTCTCTCTCTCTCTCTCTCATATATATAAAATATGCTTTTATAGAGATATACATACACATTTATAACAAAGGAAAGTAGAGATTATAGAATATTTAATATATACATGTCATAGAGAATATCCTCAAAAATTAAAATCAGGTATTTTTCTAAATAAGTTACTACACACACACACACACACACACACACACACACACAAAGATGAAGAAGGTTTTAGTAGAAGTGTTAAAGATAAAAGCAATTTAAAGAGGTGTAGGTGTGGAAGAATGTTCCAGGTATAATGATGAGAGGTGGAAATAAGAAGAAAGAGATGGAAAATGTAGTGTTATGTGTGAAAAACTGTAAGGAAGCCATTTTTGGTTAGAATAAAGAGTGTAGCAAGGGAAGTGATATATTAGAAAGTTGAAAAGAGAGATCAAAGTTGGGTTGTAAAGATACTTAAAAGCTTAACAAAAGGGTTTAAATTTATGCTATAAGCAATAGGAAGATGTAAGCTCATTTAGTAGGGCAATAACATGTTTAAACTTGTACTTGATCATTTTTTCAGCTGAACTGAGGATGAAATAGAGTAGAAAGAAACCAGAATAATAATTCTTAATCTCCCTGTTATCACAGAATTTTAAAGACTATCTTCATAAACCTTAATATATTGATATGTTATTATTGTCAGCAGTAATAATAACTTATGTTCATACTTTGAATTTCAATACAATGCACAGTGCAGGATGGAAAAATGTTAGAAGACCTAGTTCAGAAGTAGGAAATGAGATTTACAAAAGTCTTATAGATGATACAGTAGCCTCAAGATTGCACATTATAATGTTTTCTCCAAGGAAGCCCTAAAGATGCCAAGTATTAAATATAATGAAAATGTAAATATTTTATCACAGTTCCTGATGTAAACCATTTCTGAGTTAACGTCTCTAAACTGTTGACAAGTCCTATAGAAGAGGCATTAATTAATAAACTAAAAGAATAAAAACAATGCAAGAACTCTGCATTTCTTATTCATTTTTTGTTATATTGTAATTTTCTAAGTACAAATCCAATCAGTGTGCTGGAAATTCTGATTTTGATATCATTTTGTGGAATACTAAATTTGGAATGAGTGCAACCGGGATAAAATTCCATCTTTATCATATACTACCTATGTGACCTGAGATAAGACTGTAATAAGAATAAATACTTAATATTTATTTATCATTTAAGGGATGCTGAACACTTTACTTTTACTATTTCATTTTCTAATTATAACAATATTACAATGGAGGTGTTATTATTATGCTTATTTCATAGAAAAAAACTGAGGAAGAGAGAATGATAAGTATCTGAGGCTAGACATGAATTCAGACTTCCCTGACTCAAATCTTGTTTTCCATTTATTGTTCCTTATTGGACATTATTTTCTTCATCTATAAACACAGGGAGTTGTTCTAGATAATGTCTAATGTCCCTTCCAGCTCTCAATTCTATGATATAGAACCATCTTACTGTTTCTGCTGAAGAATTCCTCTTTGGTAGTATTTATAGCTTATGAACATACTTCTCTATTGTCTTATGGGTGATATTTAACTTTTTTTAATGAGGTTATTTATGGATGTTGGTCAAACATCATCACTTAAAGAATATTGTCTTTTAAAAGAGATTCAGAATACATGTAAAAACTTTGTAAACAACACTGAGCTCTTTCCCTCGTTTTTTAAGTATGGTTTCAGATCATTTTTCATTTTCATTTTTTCTTTTTTGGAATTGAAAAATTTTAATTAATTAATTGATTTAGAATATTTTTCCATGGTTACATGATTCATGTCCTTTTCCTCCCCTAGGCCCCCTGCCCCCATAGCCAACAAGTAATTCCACTGGGTTTTACATATGTCATTTATCAAAACTTATTTCCATATTATTAATATTTACATTAGGTTGATGTCTTAGAGTCTATGTCCCCAGTCATCAATCAGTTTTTATGTGCTTATTGATAGTTTTGATTTCTTTATCTGAAAATAGCCTATGCGTATGGCTTGACCATTTATCAATTGGGGAATGGCTTGATTTTCTGTACGATTGATTTAGCTCCTTATACATCTGAGTAGTTAGATCTTTGTCAGAAGTTTTTGTTTAAAGATTTTTCCCCAATTTGTTACTTCCCTTCTAATTTTGAATGCATTGGATTTGTTTGTAGAAAACCTTTTTAATTTAATATAATCAAAATTATTTATTTTTACATTTTGTAATTTTTTCTAACTCTGGTCTTATAATCTTTCCTTTCCCCTAAATCTGACAGGTAAACTACTCTATGTTTACCTGATTTAATTATAGTTTCCTTCTTTATATTCAAGTCATTCATCCATTGTGAATTTATCTTGGCTTAGGTTGTGAGATATTGATCTAAACCTAATCTCTCCCAAACTGTTTTCCAATTTTCCCAGTAGTTTTTGTCAAATAGTGGATGTTGTCCCAAAAGCTGAGACCTTTGGGTTTATTACACACTGTTTTGTTAAGCATTTACCCCAAGTCTATTTCACTGATCCTCCTTCATGTCTCTTAGCCAGTACCATATTGTTTTGATGATCACTGCTTAAAGTACAGTCTGTAAGGGGGAAATAGGGGTTTTAATTAAAAAGGTTGGACTGAATTATTTTAAAATGGGGTCGCCAGGATTTTAATTTATTCCAAAGAGATTTATTTACAATGTTTTTACAAAATAAAGAAAGAGTAAATTTAGAAAATCAGAGAGAGAATGGGATTTCTCTTTCTAATTCCTGCTGCAGAGATGTGTTGGAAATATATAGAAATGCTGATGATTTATGTGGGTTTATTTTGTATCCTGCAACTTTGCTAAAGTTGTTGATTATTTCAACTAGCTTTTTAGTTGATTCTCTAGGATTCTTTAAGTAGACTATCATATCATCTGCAAAGAGTGATAGCTTGGTCTCCTCATTGTCTATTTTAATACCTTCATTTTCATTTTCTTCTCTAATTGCTATTGCAAGTGTTTCTAGTATAATGTTAAATAAAAGTGGTAATAATGGGCATCCTTGTTTCACTACTGAACTTATTGGGATTGCTTCTAATTTATCCCCTATACAGATGATGCTTCCTATTGGTTTGAAATATATACTGTTTAGATATATACTGTTTATTATTTTTAGAAAAGGCTCTTCTATTCCTATACTTTCTAGTGTTTTTGATAGGAATGAGTGTTGTATTTTGTCAAAGGCTTTCTTTGCATGTATTAAGAAATCATGTGATTTTTGTTGTTTTGCTTGTTGATATGGTCAATTATGTAGATGGTTTTCCTAATATTTAACCATCCTTGCATTCCAAGTATAAATTTCACCTGATCATAATGAATAACCCTCATAGTCATTTGCTGGAGTCTTTTTGCTAGTATTATAATTAACATTTTTGCATCTATGTTCATTGAGGACATTGGTCTGTGATTTTCTTTCTGTGTTTTTGGTATGCCTGGCTTTGGAATGAGTACCATATTTTTGTCATAAAAGGAATTTGGTACAACTCCTTCTTTGCTTATTATGTCAAATAAGTTGTATAGTATTGGCATTAGTCATTCTTTGAATATTTGAAAAAAAATTCATTTTGAATCCATCTGGTCCTGGGGATTTTTTCTTAGGGAGTTCTTTGATGGCCTGTTCAATTTCTTTTTCTGATATGGGATTATTTAAGTATTCTATTTCTTCTGTGAATCTAGGCAATTTGTAATTTTTGTAAATATTCATCCATATCCCCTAGATTGCCACATTTATTGCCATATAATTTGGCAAAATAGTTTTTAATGATTGGCTTAATTTCCTCTTCATTAGAGATGAGGACTCCCTTTTCATCTTTGATACTGTTAATTTGGTTTTCTTCTTCCCTTTTTTATTAGATTGACCAGCATTTTGTCTGTTTTATTTGGTTTTTTCCGAAGTACCAGCTTCTAGTCATATTTATTAATTGAATACTTCTTTTACATTTGATTTTATTAATTTCTCCTTTAATTTTTAGAATCTCTAATTTAGTTTTCATCTGGGGATTTTTAATTTGTTCACATTCTATTTGTTTTTTTTTTTAATTTTGTATGCCCAATTCATTTATCTTTGCCCTCCTCAATTTGTTAATATATGAACTCAAGGATATAAATTTCCCCCTGTGTACTGCTTTGGCTGCAAAGGACGTCTCATCATTGCCATTCTCTTCAATGAAATTATTAATTGTTTTTATGATTTGTTCTTTAAGTAACTAATTTTGGAGAATCATATTATTTCATTTCCAATTATTTTTTCATTTGTCACTCCATGCACCCTTACTAATTATCATTTTTATTGAATTATGATCTGAAAAGGTTGCATTTATTATTTCTGCTGTTTTGCATTTATTTACCATGTTTTTAATGCTATAGTACATGGTCAATCTTTGTGTATGTACCATGAGCTGCTGAAAAGAAGTGTGTTCCTTTTTGTTCCTATTGATTTTTCTCCACATATCTATTAACTCTAATTTTTCTAAGACTTCATTCACATCTCTTACCTCTTTCTTATTTATTTTTTGGTTTGATTTATATAGATTTGATATAGGGAGGTTCAGGTCTCCCACTAGTATAGTTTTACTATCTATTTCCTCCTTCAACTTCACTAGTTTCTCCTGAAAAATTTGGATGCTATACCATTTGGTGCATGTACTGATATTTCCTCATTGTCTATACAGCCTTTTATTTATAAGGATGTAATTACCTTCCCTATCTCTTTTAGTCAGATTTATTTTTATTTTGGTTGTGTCAGATATTATGATTGTAACCCCTGCCTTCCTTTTCTCAATTGTTGCCCCATAGATTCTGCCCCAGGCTTTTACCCTTACCCTGTGTGTATACCTACCTCATGTGTGTGTTCCTTGTTGATAACATATGGTAGGATTTTGGTTTCTAATCCACTCTGCTATTTGCTTCTGTTTTATGGGTGAGTTCATCCCACTCACATTCAGAGTTATAATTTCTACCTGTGCATTCCCGAATATTTTTATTTCTTCTCCTTATCCTGCCCTTTTTTCTATTCACTAGTCCTATACCCATGTTTTGTTTTTAATCAATTCCCATAATCCCCACTAGTATTTTAACTTTCTTTCTCCCCCCTGTAAGAGATACTGCTATTTGGATATTTATTGTAGCAGAGAGGTGTTGGAGTGATAACACCAGGAAATAAGCTAGAGGAAAGACAAAGGTTTGCACTCCCACGCCATTTCCTGTCCTTCTCTCAGTTGATCTTAATGGCTCTTATCATTATGATAAGTTATTAGAAGTTTCAAAGGACTAATCTCATACTGTAACTCATTTGTGAAAGGGGTTTTATTCTTAATTTAGGGTAATTAAGAGAGGAGGGAGAGGAAAGAGGGAAGTTAAGGTCTCCCTAATTTCCTATGGGGTTTAATACAAGGAAATAAAGTTATTTGTTTATGAAGGGATATTGTTGATAGACTGAAAAGTTTCTTCAGAGCTAAGCTCCAATCTTTTCAATATTGAGTCAATGAGTAGCCAGGAATCCAGAACAAGCCTGTCTCTCAGTTGATCTTTCCTCCCAGACAGCAGGAAGAAAAGTCTCCCCCTCAGCTACTGGTTTTCCCAACTGCCTTCTCCTCAGATTCTATTGGAATCTTCCTTCCTTCTGGTTTATTGACAGTTTCTTCAAAATTCCACTTCTTGTATTTGCTTGCCAATATTTCTCTAGTTTAGTAATCTCCTTTTTCACATCCTTCCCTTCTTATTCCCCCCTTATTTTTCCTTAGGGTCTTTTAAAGCTACCCCCACACACTCTCCCTCCCTAGTATTGCTTCCCTCTCCACCTTCCCTTTCCACCCCCTCCCTTTTATATTTTTAGGGTCTATTAAATTTTCTTCCCCCTCTCTTTCCTTCACTTTTTAACTCCATGTCTCACTCCCCCCCCTTAGTTTTCCCCTCTCAACTTCCCTAAAGAGTAAGATAGAATTTGATACCCCAATGGATACTCTGGGACCATCTTAACCTGGAAGTCTCCTTTTTTCATTTTCAATTATGCTACAAGATATATTTACTGATGGGCCATTTTTATTGACCTTTATTGGTCTTCTCAAAACTCTGCATAGTCATTTCCCTTCTTTCATTTCTCTTTTTGCCCTATTTAAATAGTTGATTTGAGTTCTTCTGAGGGATGATGAATTTTACAGATCAGACACTATATTATCCCCAAACTAGATATAATGAGCCCATTGTCTTCTGTAAGAGGAATAGCTAGATAAATAGTAATGCCCCTTTCCATCTGGACTCTACACTGGACATTCTAGATACCTAAGCAAAGCACTGATGATGAACAATATCTGTATCTATTATTTAATTCATTATTTTATTAATAAATAAAATCCTATGTTTTATCTTCCTCATGTAATATACTTTTATTTTTATAGAAGTATTGGGAATGCCTATTGAAATAACTTTTTAAGGTGCTATTTTGATGATAATAAAAATAACATTAAATATTTACATAGTCCTTTAAGATTTACAAAGCATTTTACAAAATTATCTCATTTTATATTTGCAACAATTCTGTTGAAAGTTGTTGAAAGATTTTTACATATGTAATACTATAATTATATGACTTCTGTGAGTTTGAGGTTAATGTGTTTAATTATGCTAATGGGCTGATAGTGTTAAATCAGGTCATTATTCTTCATTTGTCTATATGCAAACTCTCAAGTCTTAGGCAACAAGAGCAACTTGAGTTCTTAATGAAAGGAGGCAAATTTTACCTAATGAATAGAGAAGGAAATTCTCATAGTAGAAGTATTAAATAAACCCCAGAACAAACTTATTTGGAAACATTCTTTTTAAATAAGAAGTACAGGGAAATGATTTAAAGAAATTAGTTGAGAATGATTTGGATTGGAATCTTAGAAGAAGAAAATATAAATTCCTAAATTTATAAACTTTATCAACATTAAATGGAACTATTAAAAATAGAATCAGCAGTTATATCTGGAATTGCTGCTTTACACATACCCATTCCTCTTCATTAGAAAGTATTAGTTATTGATAGTAGCATAGTCCCTTTGGAAATCACTTACATACTAGACAACAAATGAAACAGAGGTAACACAAGCTCTCTAGGATGCTCAGGGATGGCAAACTCCATTTTCTTGATCAATTGTGTGGGCAGGAAGCTTGTCCTATCAATCTGATTGTGTACTCTATACATGTTTTCATCTAATTATACTCCTGATTCAGACATTTGCCCACAGAAAAATTCAATCCACTAGAAAACTCCATCTTTTTTTTTCCTTTTCCTCACTGTTTTCTCAGTGGAATTCAATCACATAACATAATGGAATATAGAACTTTACTTATAATTATAGAAGATAAAAAGGAAACCTAATAAAGTAAGCAGTCTCCTAACTGACATAAAGTTATAAGTAAACATAATCAGCAATTAATAACCTGTGACCTAGTACCATATATATATGTATATGTATGTGTATGTATACATATATATATATTGCATAAATACTCTCAAAAATAAAGATCCCTATACAATTTTTTCTTTGAAAAAAACAAATATGCTTTTTTATAATCAAGTCTGTGATGGATGAAGAAGAGGATGAGAACTATAGATAAATATTGTTAACAGATATTAATCAACTATAACATTCTTATTCTACTAATAAGGAATACAAATGCTACTAGAATAACTTATTGATTCAATTTATACAATACTGCTATAAATGAAATGAAGACTGAAAGAAGTTGAAGTTAAATGGAAAACTGGTTTGCAGTTTCTTCTTGCAGAGGCAAATAAAAAATTGGTAAAGTTAGTTTTATTTAAGTTTTGCCTTTTTATCTAAAACATACTGTGTATAAAAGATCTAACTCTACTTATTTTTGTTATTATTAAAATAATTAAATTAAATTTAAATTTAATTTAAATTTAATTTAAACAATTAAAATAAAACTATCAAAATAATTCAAAATATGTTTAAGTAGAGGAAAATATTATCCTAAAATCTCTCACATAACAAATATCTTCCATATAAACATAAAATATGCATAATTATTTGAAAGATAAGAGCACTGGTCTTCAATGACAAGTTGCACATTAATATTGGACAATACATAAAATAAGGAAATGTGAACCAGATATATTCATCATTGAGTTCCTGTACATAATTCAAATCTAATTCTTGCAGATGATAAGGTCTCTCAGATGGTGGTATTTGTGGATGCCATTATATTGGCTGCATCTAGCCCAGGAACATTTAAGAACTTTCTGGAAGAGATCCATAACTATTCAAAAGAGTTTGGCCTTACTATTCAAAGTGGATGAATAGACTATATAGATTTTTACTTGCAATTGGAAAGATACCCTCATGTTTTGTATAGATACTGTATGTATGTTTTATTATGTATGTTTAATATGTATATTGTAAATGAACAATGAATTGGGTTTAAGATTAAATAAGAGGAACCAGAGCAGGCTAGATTATCTATAAAAATCTTCAGGACCCCTTTAATGAGACCCTCAAATAAAGGTCCTTATCTTTAAACCTAATATATTATTGGTGTGGAAGTGTGCTTGAAATTCATAGAATTCTGCAGCTAATAAAGAATTCCAAATGAATATGTCTCAGAGGACATGAAAAGGTCTGTTTGGTATGAACATGACATACACATGACAAATGTGCAACTCTCAAAGATAAAATGATAAAGTACATTATAAAATAGTTACATGATTTAAAGAAGTGATGTTTTCTGGTGGTCAGAGGGAAGGATTACATTTGCATTCCCTTTGGGTTTTTACCAGTAATATTCCAATGACAAGAGAAAATGAGGAAGCCCCTACGATGTTGTAAAGACCTATTCTGGACAGCCTGTGGAAATACATGCATGAATCCCATAGATAGAACAGAAATAAATGGGGTGTGATTTAAATTGTTGAAAGGAACACACACACATTGATGAGTTTACAAATTTATTTTTGAGTATTTCTCCATACAAAATCCACATATAATTCAGAGAAAATTGTGGCTTTGGAATTGTTATTAAATATCTTTAAGAAAAATATGACATCTAAAACCAACAGCAAGGCTTCTTTGTTGATATCTTTATTTCAAACGTGCAGTGAAACACAGAATTCTTTGAAGGGACACATGGGTTTCAATAGACCTCCAAAGGGACCCACTGCCCACAAAAAAATGTGAAAATCCTCAATCTGAATCAGTAGTTAGTTCCACTTAGTAATTTTCTGTGTCCATGTCAACAGAAGATTTTTAGGAAGCAGAATAGGGTGGGGACTAGATTTATCTCACATTGTTGGATATTTTACTATAGTATGAATTGCTATTGCAGTTTTATATTTGACATTTTCCTTATATAATTGCATATGACATGGTCAAGACCAAAATATTGCTCTTACAATGGACAACTCAACATTGTGCTGTTTTTAAACTGGTTCATTAGTTCTTCTCTGTCAAGAAAACAAATGCAACTAAAACCTCTAAATTTGTGTGCATTAAAATGATTGCGATATTGTATAAGAAGAGTTACTGACATTAATCATTTTACAAATATAGTGCACCAAAAGCTGTTCTCTCTCATCATTTTGGGGGAAAACAATATCACGTCTGACACATTGATTTTTGCCCTTTATGCTGAGTTACAATTTTTTCTTTAGTTATCAGCATGAAGAAAAAAGACTGCTTTCTAGAGATACACTTATAGTTTCATATATCACTCTTCAATCCATGACTCAGCATGAACATTGCGAGTACAATTGCTGGCTGGTGAATATCTTTCACTTATTTGTCAGGACAATTTTGATCAGTCAAGCCTACTTATTATCTTCATGCAAGGATATAATGCCTGGCAAATATGCACTACTTACACTGGAAGATAATTAAGATTTTCAGAAAGATTTGCATAGTGTTATACATTTAAATTATAAATTGTATTCAGATTTTCTATCTCCAGCTCTAGCTTTGGTGTTAACTAACTCTATGACCTTGGGCAACTCATAACCTTTCAGCTTTAATATTCTCATTCCTAAAAAGAAGATGTTGTAATTTCAGGTTTACTATTATATGGTCCTATGAATCCATTTCTTCCAAAGGTAGACCAAACTGTAAGATACAATTGATCAAAATTATTTTCTCTTTGTAAGAGATTTTACTGTTGTATTAAATAATTTCATAGTGTATTCCATATCCTAAAAATCTGCAAAAATGGAGAATGGATATTATTAGAATATATTATAGGTTAGAGAACATTCAAATAAATCTTAGGTTCTATGGTGAGGCTTTATGCATCATAATTTCCTTTGAGTATGAAACAATTTCATTGTTAAGGTGTCAAACTCGATTCTTCTTTTATTAGCAAAAGTCAAAGGTAAAAAACTATTGTACAAGTTTTTCCTCCTATATAATACTGTATATTATCATCTGGTTCTGTTCCTCTGCACAGACATTTTCATTTTTGCCAGTGGATCACACTATATTTATAAACAATAAAATATGGAATATATATAAACATAATATATATACATACATATACATGCATTCATATATGCTTATATATGTGTAGATAAACTTATACAATGCATATACATAGACATATATTTCCCTATTTGGGGACTCTGGCTTCAGCTAGATAAAAAGAACGACTCTGCTAATTATAGAACACCTAGACTGACATGAATATTAGCTTTACATAATCTATATTACAAATCTACAACTTCTCTCTCAGCCTCTGCATTAGACAGATCATTTCATTTCCTGTTTTATACAGCATCACATGAGCTTGTCAAAATATTCTTGTCTGTTCATCAAAACTTCTTTTTCTTGCCTTCCTTCCTTCTCACTTCCTCTAATTAGATCACTGCCTGCTTCCACCATGCCTTTATTCTAATCACAGAACTTTAGAGTTGGAGCTGGTCTTGGGAATTTTCATGTCCCACCCATACTTGGCAAGAATACCCACCAAAATATTTCTGAAAAGTAGTCATCTATTCTCCACTAGAAAATCTTTAATGAAAGGGAATCCATTAACTCTCAAGGTAATCCTTGGTACATTCGTTTTGTTTCAATTAATTCAATATATACAATGAACTGATTTGAGTTGATGCAAGATGATGATGAAAATTTTAAGCAGTGCAGATGGAGCACAGATCATCTGCTGGTCTACTCTAGAGGTCGTCTTCTTACCTATCATGGAAATATCAGTTACTTTTTTTGTGTCTGGTCATTCAATCAGTTCTACATCCACCCAGATGTACAATTATTTATCTCATATTTTGTGACCTTGCTCATATGTATAACATGTGAGATTGTTAAAAATTTAGCTAAAGTCTGAGTAATCCATATTATAACATTCCCTGGATCTACTAGTATAGTTACTGGTTATTGAATCACAGGATCTTATAACTGGAAGGGACCACAGGGCTTAGCTAGTCTAATATATATTTGAAAAGAAATGTAACAACTGACAACAACATCCAACCTCTATAAACTTCCACTTACAAGGATGCTATTATATCTTTCTTCTACAAACTGATCCTAGTTTTTCCCTAGAACCAAATAGAAACATCTAATACCTGTTTTTATGTTACAGTTCTACAGATAAGCTATAATGCCTCTCTCCCCACCTGCCACCAAAGTCTTCATTCATTCAGGTTAAACTGTCATTTCCTTCAATTTATTCTCATATAACATGGATTCAGGGCACTTCTCTAGTTGCCTACCTCTTGAAAGCCTCTAGTTTATTAATTCCCTCCTTGAAATATGGCATCTAGAAATAGATTACTCCAAAGGTGGTCTGAACAGGGCAGAGTACAGAGGAAATATCACTTTATTCCCAAGATTGTATTAGCTTTTGTTGACTGCTACATCTCACTGCTGACAAATAATAAGTTTGAATTAAATCTACCACATCTTTTTCACACAAAATGTAGCCTAACCATGTTACTCACATATTGAATTTGTGAACTTCGTTTTTTAAACCCAGTATACTTCTTTACTTTTATTTTCATTAATTGTTAGAATAATCTCAATATTCTCATCCTCCAAGATCTTTTTTTTTTTGGATGCCGACTCTACTATCCATTATGTGTCTTCCCTAAAGTTGAGACCTTTTTTCAGAAGCACATAATTTGAGAGTTAAAAAGTATCCCAATTGATATAGACTCTAAATGATCACCCTAGTGCAAATATCAATAATAGAGAAATAGGTCTAGATCAATGACACATACAAAATCCAGTGGAATTGCACATGAGCTGTGGGAATGGGATGGGGGAAGGGAGGGAAAGAACATAAATCTTGTAACCATGGAAGAATATTCTAAATTAATTAATTAAATAAAATTTTAAAAATAAAGTATCCCAATAACCTTCAGGTACTATCCACACAAAGATAAACACTGTAACATATATAGAAAGTTGTCATCTACCTTCTGCTTGAAAATCTCCTGGGATGGAGAATAAATGAATTCTCAAGCTAGCCAATTTCTCTTCTGCCTACCCTAAATGTTAGGATTTCTTTTTCCTGACATGACACCAAAATTTACTAAGAACATCAACCTCTATCTTTGATATGATCACAAACTGCTTCCTCCACGACTTTATTCTAATCTCAGAACTTTGGAGTTAGAGCCTCAGCAATTTTCATATGCAAACTATACTTGAAAAGATTCCCTACTATAAAATTGCTGAAAAGTGTCTCTGTAATATCTATCCATGATGGGGTTTTTGGTTTCTGAACAAATCTATTTAATGTTACTTTCTGAGATTCACATTTTAGTTTTTTTCTTTTCATTGTCAGAGGTAGGATTCAAATATCCAACCCTTGATCTAGTAGAATTCCCTTTCTTGTCCTTTTTGAACACAACTACAAAGACCCACCCAAATTTAAATTAATTTAAAAGATGTTAAACAACAGAAAGGTATAGAAAAATCCCTGGGGCATTTCAATAGAGAATTTTGGCCTAGGTGACACTGATACATTACTGGCATATTCTCTTTGGAAACTTTATCCACTAGAAGTTTTTGGGGATAGCAGCATGGGACAACATTGCTTTGGTGTGGATGTCAGTGTTCTTGCCAACTGAATGAGTGTGAATGCTCACAAGAGATAGTGAATGTGGGAAGTGAACAACAAAAAAAAATGTAAGAGGAATGTGAAAAGGGAAGAATCTTTGAAACTCTTGAGAACTATATCTCCTGTTTTTTTATCAGCAGCCTCTTGATTCTGGAATTTGAAAATGTTAGAGTCTAGGACAGTGATGGTGAACCTTTTAGAGCCAGAGTTCAATGCCCCCCCATACCCCACCCCCAGAGACAGAGTGCCCTTCCCCCATCCTTACCCCAGACAGAGGAGGGAGGAAGCACTCTCACTGGGCTGCTAGGCACAGGGACTGGTGATGTGAAAAAATGTTGTCAGAGGTGATGTAGAGGAGGAGGGGATCAGTTCCATTAGAGTCCCTCTGTCTCTCTAGTAACAAAATGTTGGGGAGGGAGGTTAGGTTAGGAAGGAGGATGGCCCATGTAACCATGGAGAGTGCTCTGCATGCCATCTTAGGCACCTATGTCATAGGTTCACCATTACTGTTCTAGGATATTGAACTAGCACTTTCAGATTTAGAGGAATCTAACTTTTGGAGTTTTAAGTTGTAATCACTTTTTTCTTTTTTGCCAGGAAAACAAACAAAACAACAACAACAATAACAACAACAAAAACTACAGGTTTCCTTATCTCCCCTCTCCCTGAGCCATGAGTGGATTCTGGTTATTTCTATGTGTTGGCAAGATTTCAATATTTATGAAAGAATTCTGTCCCTTAGGCTGGCCAAATAGCTTATACCAACAAAAGTAGCTCAACTTCATTAAATGGTACAATCCTATATCTCAACCAAGTGAAAATTCTCTTCTTCTCAATGTCTTTCCCTCCCTTCAAAGTCTTCTTTCTGAAAAGCATCTGAAACCCTAAGGCTTCTCTCTCAAATCAAGAAGCTAGAGGACAAGGACCCTTCTTTTCCCAAACACTTGCAAATTCTGTCCTTCATTCAAACATGGAACACTGAGGAACCAATTTGCACTCATAAGGATAGTCCTGTACCAATGGGCTTTGGCTTTTGATGACACTGAAAAAATGGGAAACTACTATGATATAAAGTTGCATGCATTATCAGTCACAGTCAGTCTTTTATATTGTTTTACTAAACTGCTTGGGGAATAGTACTTGGTGAGGAAATTATGTGAGAGTATTGGGGTTTGGTAGAAAAAATGCTTAATAGAAACAAATAGTTCTCACATTTGAGACTGTGGAAAAGACTCTCATAAAATTTTCCTCCAGAGACATGCACAGTCTCCAAAAATTACAGCATTGCCCTGGGCAAGGCTCTAGTTAGGAGGCACTTGTGGTTTGTCCCACTCTCTTGGCATTCTTCTCTGTGGTTCTTCTATTTGCTAAATTATTTGCCTCTGGCAACTCTCCTCTTCCTCTGGCAGATGTTGATGATTCTGTCAGTGTTTCTATTACTCTTTACTTCAAAGGTTCTTGCTACTCAGTTCTGCTTAGCTGCTCTCCTCCCTAAGATGTGTTTCCCAGGGTGAGAGGGGACATGTTTCTGAGAGGATTTAGTAAGGTCCCAAAATTGCACTTAATCCTTCTTAGGTACTTCATATCTATAACTGAAACCTCACTTAGTTCAGGTATCATATGTATTGAGAACTTCTTGTGCCCCAAAGTGGTTCAATATTTCAAATTCAGTTTCAAATTATGATGAGATATTTCTACCTGATTCCTCTCCCTTTCCACAGTTATCTTGGGATTTGTAAGAAAAAAATTGTTCTTCAATTGCATTTCAAGAGTTCTTCTTTCCCTACAGGATCTAACCTTGTTATTCAGAGAAGACATAGCTAATTCACAAAGGCTGAATGTATGATTGTACTCTGTACTACGCCACTTTCCCTCTTTTGTTTTCCTATATGCCTTTCCTGCCATATTTTTTTCTGGGGATTCTTAGGAAGTGAAATAGGAAAACATAAATAAAGCATGGACCCTGAAATCAGTATAATTACAAAAATATAAAAACTTCAGTTCATGAGATACCTTGTTTACCTTGTCTTCATCATCTATTCTTCTTAAGAAATGCTTCAATGATCATCTGTATCTAAAAATATATGCTTCTTTCCAAATCTTGAATCCATCACCTGACTGTCAGAAGGTAGGTAGCATGCTTCAACATCATTTTTCATACAGATATGTTCTTAATAGTTCTAATGGAAAAGAAAAGTTTGCTTAGGAAAGGAATTATAAAGGAAAATTGAGATTTGAACTCATTCCTGGAGATCTTTATTGTATGCAAGTACACTAACCTTCATAACACATTATACCTTCTTTGCAACCTATTATCTTTAGAATTTTCAGACTAGGTTCAGGTATCAGTATGCTGAGAGCCAAGGCAATTTGAGATGTGAATGCAGTAATTTTCCAATTCTATCTTCCACCAAAGAATTCTTCTCTTGAAAACCAAGCAAGACTTAGAGTCACAAAATGTAAAATAAATAATTTTGATTGCATCAAATTAAAAAGGTTTAGTACAAACAAAACCAATGTAACTAAAATTAGAAGGGAAGCAACAAATTGGGAAACAATCTTCAAAACAAAAACCTCTGACAAAGGTCTAATTACTCAAATATATAAAGAGTTAAACCAGTTGTACAAAAAATCAAGCCATTCTCCAATTGAAAAATGGTCAAGGGACATGAATAGGCAGTTTTCAGTTAAAGAAATAAAAACTATTAATAAGCACATGAAAAAGTGTTCTAAATCTCTTATAATCAGAGAGATGCACAGCAAAACAGCTCTCAGGTATCACCTCACCCCTAGCAGATTGACCAAGATGACAGCAAAGGAAAGTAATGAATGCTGGAGGGGATGTGGCAAAGTGGGAACACTAATTTATTGCTGGTGGAGTTGTGAATTGATTCAACCATTCTGGAGGGCAATTTGAAACTATGCCCAAAGGGTGATAAAAGACTGTCTGCCCTTTGATCCAGCCCTAGCACTGCTTGGTTTGTACCCCAAAGAGATAATAAGGAAAAAGACTTGTACAAGAATATTCATAGCTGCACTCTTTGTGGTGGCAAAAAATTGGAAAATGAGGGGATGCCCTTCAACTGGGGAATGGCTGAACAAACTATGGTATATGTTGGTGATGGAATACTATTGTGGTCAAAGGAATAATAAAGTAGAGGAATTCCATGGGGACTGGAATAACCTCCAGGAACTGATGCAAAGCGAGAGGAGCAGAACCAGGAAAACATTGTACACAGAGACTGATACACTGTGGTACAATCGAAGGTAATGGGCTTATCCATTAGTGTCAATGCAATGTCCCTGAACAATCTGCAGGGATCTATGAGAAAAAACACTATCCACAAGGAGAGGACAAACTGTGGGAGTAAAAACACCAAGGAAAGGCAACTGTTTAACTATGGGGGTTAGGGGACATGTCTGAGGAGAGACTCTAAATGAACACTCTAATGCAAATACCAACAACAAGGTAATGGGTTCGGAGCAAGGATACATGTGATACCCAGTGCAGTGGAATCGCGTGTCGTCTAGGGAAGGGGCAGGGGGGGAGGAAAAGAAAATGATCTCTGTTTCCAATGAATAATGTATGAAAATGACTAAATAAAATAATCTTTAAAAAAAAAAGAATTCTTCTCTTGGGGAGGGGAGGGAAAGAATATGTTTCTTGTAACCAAGAACAATGTTCTAAATTGACTAAGTAAATAAAATATTCAAAATAAAAATAATTCTTCTCTCTATACCTGGTGGAAATAATTTCTCTTCCAGTCTTGTTAACACCAACACTAACTGCTAATCAATTGTAGTCTCCCTGTCAGGCAAGCTAGTAGTCTGTCCAAAGCAGACAAATGGCCTGAGCTTGACCACAAACACCATCTCCCTTTATGTGCTGTTGTATACCGCCAGGATCCTCCACACCAAATCTCAGGAACTTCAGCTCCTCTTCCCATGCCCCCAACTCCAGTACTGATGCCCAGGACACACCTGCATTTATTTTCCAGAGCAGCAACCTTTGTGCTTATCAGATCTGTTAATGTCTCTACATATACTGCAGCTCCTGACTTCACCCTCTTTAGCTGTCACAGATACTGAAAACATGGGGGGAAAGTTATCACCACAAAAAATCTTGACATTGAAGGAATAAGTGAGGAAGGGGAGATAGCATTTAGTAAATTGCTACTGTGAGCAAAGCAAAATCAAAAGTTACAGTTCTTAATAAACTCACATTTTAATAGGGTGAGATGCAATATGACAGTGTCAATGGTTCAATACATTTAAAAAATGATTATTTCATCAATGACAATGATACAAAAGAGGAGGTATTAAAACTTGTGCTGGTGCTAGATGATAGGACCATTTGGCTTTTCCAACTGACTTGTAGCTGAAACCTCTTATTTGTTGTCTCCCCTATTAGAATGCAAAAGCTTTGATAACAGGGACTCTCTTTTTATTTGTATCCTGAAAGCCTAGCACAAAATGTTCAGGAGGATAAATTCTTTAAAATGTTATCTACTAATTCATTTCATCCAGTCATCCCTTCTTCCACCTATCCATTCATTCTTTCTTCTCTAAATAGTGACAGAACTTTCTTCATCCTCTCTTGCAAGTATGAGTAAAATGGGACATAAAATATTAGGGGTTACAAAGTGTCAGCAACTGATAGCTTCAGTCTCTCTAAATGCGGAAAAGGAGTGTAAAAGACCTTTCCTTTCCCTCAACCTTTCAGTAATCAATCTCCTCCTTGTTTCCCCGGCAAGCACCTAGCTTCTACATGTAAAAGAACTGATAATGATTTGAGGGGCAGTTTCTTTTCTATGACATAGGAAGCTCTCTTGACTCAATGCCTTGGACATTGACAAAGAACAAAGATTATTTTCAAATCAACTTCTATTTGAACTTTCAATTAAAACATCTTCCTCTTTTAAATGGGCATGGTTTCACTCTAAGGAAGTTGGAACAGGGAGGGGACACATAACTGAGTGTATATCACAGCTTGACTAAAATTAGGTAGAGTTTTCAGAGAACTTGGCCATCTATGTTTCCTGGAAATCAACAAAGATTATCCCATTCACAGTTATGATTACTGTCTGTGTATTCCCCTCCATTTTGACTACCTTCTTTATTTCTACCTTTTCTCTTACCTTCCCCTCTAGATTTTCTCTTTTAGTCAGTCTCTCCCCTTTCCCCTTCCTAATGTTACTCTCCTTCCCAACCCCTCCCTTCTTATTTTTCCCCTCTTGACATAGTATTTTTTAAACAACTCCCCAATCTCTCCTTCCCTAGTATTTCTCCCCTCCCTACCAGCCCACTTATTACCCTTCTGCTTCTCTATAGGGCAAGATACAATTCTTTGCCTCAATGGATCTGACTGTTCTTCCCTCTCTGAGCCAATTCCAATGAGTATAAAATTTAATTATTGTCACCAACCTCTTCCTCTCTTCCATTGTATTGGTCTTCTTGCCCCACCCCCCATGTCTGTAAGCTTATTCATGAAATATATATTTATCCCATTTATTCTCTTTTCCCATTTCTTAGTATTATCTTCTTTTTTACCCCTAGTTTTTATTTTTTTTGACATATCATCCTATACAGTTTGTCACCATACCCTCTAAGTATACTACTTCTACCTGTTCCAATGATAATTTTTAAGTTACAGATACCATCTTTTCATATAGGAATACAAATCATTGACCATATTGAGTCCTTTATTTTTTTTTTAAATACCTTTTTGTGATTCTCTTAGATTCTGTATCTAGGCATCAGATTTTCTGTTTAAGTCTGGTCTTTTCTTCAGAAATGCTTGGAGATCAATTTTATTAAATGACCATACTTCCCCCTGCAAGAATATAGTCAATTTTGCTGGGTAATTGGTTCTTGGTTGTAGACCCAGTTCCCTTCCTTTCTGGAATAATCCATGACTTCTGATACTTCAGTTTGGATGCAGTCAGGTCCTGAGTAACCCTAACTGTGGCTCTATGATATCTGAATTTGTTTCTTTCTTTTTTTAGCAGTGTTTAATACCTTTTTCTTGGTCTGGAAGTTCTTGAACTTGACTATAACATTTCTGGTTATTGTCATTTGGAGGTGAATTGTGAATTCTTTCTTTGTTTTGTTTTTTTTTTCCATTTGAATAAGTTTGTGGATTCTTTCAATCTCTATTTTACCCTATTTTTCAAGAAGATCAAGGCAGTTTTCTTGGATAATTGACTGTAGAATGATATCCAGTCTTTTTTTTTTTTGGTCATAATTTTCAGACAGTTCAATAATTCCTAAATTGTCTCTCCTCGATCTATTTCCTAGGTTAGTTATTTTATCAATAAGTTGTTTCGTAATTCCTTCAATTTTTTCATTCTTTTGATCTTGTTTAATAGATATTTGCTTCCTGGTGAAGTCATTCTCTTTTAGTTGTTCAATTCTAATTTTTAAAAACTGAATTTCACCCCTGACTTTTTGGTCCTCTTTTTCCTTTTAATCTATTTTTCTTTGTAAGTCATTGATTTTATCTTTTACTCTTTGCCTCATTTGTGAGATGTTTGAGAGTTTTGGCTTCTAAGACACCATTTTCTTGTTTTAGATCATGTGCATCTGTTTCCAGATAACTTATTTTGCTTTTCAAATTATTTTCCAAGTTTTGTTCAAACTCTGATTGTTTTTTTTTAATTGTTCTTTGAGCTCTTCCAGAACCTAAGTCTAACTCACTGGAGTTTCTGAGGTTTTGCTTGCTATTCCTTGGTCCCACTCTGTTTCATTTGTTCCTTGTCCATTACCTGAATAGAAGTGGTGGTCGAACATAATTTCTTTTTTCTTCTTCTGTTTTTTTACTCACATCTTTTCCTTCTTTCCCCCTCCTTTTTGGCTGTATTCTTGCTCTTTTATTTATTTTCTGGATCTGTGAGCTTGATCTTTTTTGCTCTGTAGGGACTTCTTCTCTGTTCTGCTGGTAAACTGGATTAGAGGATTGAGCTGACCTGTTGTATTAATTTGCCCTGAGGTGAAATCTTCCCCAGCTGCCTACAGAGGCTAAAGGTGAAGGCATGGAGGCTGAAAGTAGTTACCCTTGGACCTCCCCTCTGCTCTTCTCTGGCAGTCACCTCCTTGCCAATTACCAAGTCAAATCCCTGAACTTCCCATAGTGGTACCAAGGTACTGTGTTGCAGTTGCAGCTTTTGTCCTGGGATCCAGTCAGCCTGAGTCCTATCACAGATCTCAGCACAGTAGATAGGGGAGGCATGTTGAATCTTTCCCTTATATCTGAGAATTTGAATTTATCTTTGTATCTTTCAGGTTGAGTAGGAGAGACCTGTGGCTTTGTCTTGTTGCTGAATTGGCTTTCTCTCTATTTTGAAACACTTATTTTTGCTTTTGGTGTGGAAGGAAAGTTGCAGAAGTTTTAGATAGTACTGCTAAGCCACCATCTTGATTTAGCCTCTTGAAATCAAAGGAGCCAGAATTTTATTACTTTGATCATACTTCTTTTTTCTCTCCTTCAAGGGGCCCAGAGAAACTCTAGCTCTTTGTTTTAGCTTATCAGCCTGAGTTTGCTCTCACTGGGCCTAAGCTAAGAAGTGGACATCTAATTTTGCCATTTTCTGTATCTCTTTTTCACTTCTCTCTCACTGTCCTAAAAACAAAGATGTCAGAACTGAATCTAGGCAGGGTTTCCTGGGAGCAAGAGAGGTATTCCAGTGCCTTATATGTTAGCAGAATTATAATATATATTATATATTTATGATTATTGCAAAATATTGACTTTTCATTAAACACATTTAATTATTGATGTGTATTTTGTTCAGGTAAGTATTCCTCTTATGGTCCTTGTGACTGCTAAATAAAATTTTGCTAGACTGACATGCTTGTTACTGAACTAAGAATTCCCCTAGAGCAGTGATGGCTAACCATTTAGAGACTGAGTGCTGAAACTGCAACCCTCATGCTGCATGTGAACCCTCCTGGCCTGCCTTTCCCCAGAGAGGGGAGGGAGAGAGTGCTTCCATTGAGCTACTGGGCAGATGGGTGAGTGATGTGACAAATGTCCTCAGGTGAAGGAGGATAGGGGAAGGGGAATAGCCCCCTCTGGCAAGCATGTCATAGGTTCACCAACACTAATCTAAAGTCTATGTACATATAGTTCCCATTTAATATTTGTCTCTCTAGACAAAGATTATAGTCATTTTTGTGGTTTCAGCTTTGCTGGTGCTTTAAGACTAATGGATCCCAGAAGACTTGAAAGAGAATTACATTTAGTGGGTACAACAGACTCAGCAAATAGTAAAAGTTGGGAGACAAGATTGCATCCCACTCTGGGCCTCCAAGAAATTTAGCTCAGCTGAATATAGGAAGACATGCTGGCTAACAAATTAAGGAATAGTGGTCCATCAAAAGATTGCTTTACTAAGAACAAAGTTTCAACTGAAATTCTCTGTTCTACTTTCACCAAGAGCAGAGTTATCAATTATGAAGTGCATGTTCACTTAGACTGGAAGTTAGACACATTCCTTGAATTACTGATTTCCATTGAGAAATTGCAATGAAACTCCAGTGTGAACATTCCACTCACATTGGGAACATGGTGCTTTAATTTAGAATTAATGCCTCAATGAGGATTATGTACAGAGTTGACCATCTCAGGTCTTCTTCCTAGAGAGAAATGAATCAAAGGAGATGAATAGGTTCACATGGTTATTACGTAAGCATTAAATTAATTTCATCCATATTTCCATAGTAATTTGTCTAGGATTTTTTTTCAATTTTACAAAACTTTATTAAGTATGTGCTACATTTGGAGAGGCACCTGGGTGGCTCTGTGGAGAGAGTGCATGATTTGGTTCCCAGATAGTAAAAAGAATTTGAGTTTAAATCCTTCCTTAGACACTTACTTGCTGTATTACCCTTGACATCCCCTCTCTTTGCCTCAGTTTTATCATCTAGGAAATGGGAATAATAGCATTACTAACCACCAAGGTTATTATGAGGATAAAATCAGATAATATTAATAAAGCTTATTATTATTGGAAAAGAATATGAATTTTAAAGAATATAATATGTACCAACCACTGTGATAAATATATTACACATATTTTTGTATGGGAGAGATTAGGTTTGGATCAACATCTCACACCCTACACCAAGATAAATTCAGAATGGGTGAATGACCTGAATATAAAGAAGGAAACTATAAGCAAATTTGGTGAATACAGAATAGTATACTTGTCAGATCTTTGGGAAAGGAAATACTTTAAAACCAAGCAAGAGCTAGAAAATATCACAAAACGTAAAATCCAAAATTTTGATAACATCAAATTAAAAAGTTTTTGTACAAACAAAACTAATGCATCCAAAATTAGAAGGGAAGCAACAAATTGGGAAATAATCTTCATTACAAAAACATCTGACAAAGGTCTAATTAATCAAATTTATAAAGAGCTAAACCAGTTGTACAAAAAATCAAGCCATTCTCCAATTGAAAAATGGGCAAGGGACATGAAGAGGCAATTTTCAGTTTAAAAAAATCAAAACTATTAATAAGCACATGAAAAAGTGCTCTAAATCTCTTATAATCAGAGAGATGCAAATCAAAACAACTCTGAGGTATCACCTCACACCTAGCAGAATGGCTAACATGACAGCAGAGGAAAGTAGTGAATGCTGGAGGGGATGTGGCAAAGTGGGGACATTAATTCATTGCTGGTAGAGTTGTGAACTGATCCAGCATTCTGAAGGGCAATTTGGAACTATGCCCAAAGGGTGATAAAAGACTGTCTGCCCTTTGATCCAGCCATAGCACTGCTCAGTTTGTAACCCAAAGTGATAATAAGGAAAAAAGTAATGTACAAAAATATTCATAGCAGCACTCTCTGTGGTGGCAAAAACAAATTGTGGTATATGTTGGTGATGGAATATTATTGTGCTCAAAGGAATAATAAAGTGGAGGAATTCCATGGGGACTGGAACAACCTCCAGGAATTGATGCAGAGTGAGAGGAGCAGAACCAGGAAAATATTATACACAGAGACTGAAACACTGTGGTACAATCGAATGTAATGGACTTCTCCATTAGTGGCAATGCAGTGATCCTGAACAACTTGGAGGAACCTATGAGAAAAACCACTATCCATATCCAGGGGAAAAACTGTGGGATTAAAAACACCAAAGGAAAAAAAAAACTGCTTGAATACATGGGTAGAAGGGATGTGGTTGGGGAGGTAGACTCTAAATGAACATTCTAGTGTAAACAACAAAATGGAATTGGGTTCAAATCAAGGACACATGTAATACCCAATCAAATTGCATGTTGGCTGAGGGAAGAGTGGATGGAGGGGGAGGGAAATCTAAATTGTCTAAATAAACTTATTCAAATGGGAAAAAAAGAATATATTATATACCAATCACTGTGGTAATATATTACAAATATTTTCTCATTTGATCCTCACAACTCTTTGAGGGAGGCTAGGGTCTGATTAAAAGGTGGAGAAATGCAAAGTATAAAGATGTACTTCTAGATTCTAGAAGCTTATACCCTGATAGTAAGAAGTAAGGTAGATTAAACAAATCATGAATAAAAATAGCATATGGGGTCTAAGGAGAGTTACAAAACAAATTTTATATTAGAATTTAAAGAAAAACATTATTTAAAAATATAAAGAAAACTTTCCCATCTACTTTTCTTTGTTAGAGTTTTCCCATTGTTAAGGATTTCTCAATTTGCTTTTTTGCTCTTCCTTGAAGAAGGCTAAAACGGAAGCAATTAAATGGGATGAAATTTAACTGATATGAATATAAAACACCATAAATATTCTATTTTTCTTCTCTCTTGATTTTTTATCAACTTTGTATTTGGTCCATAGACATTCTCTGTTTGCTGATATTTTTTAAATGTTATAAAATATTTATTTTTACTGACCAAAGCATGAATATGTATCTCAGGACATGAAAATATCTCAGGATATGAATATATCTATCAGAGCTGCCTACTCTGGATAAGAAATAGTTACATTTCAGTGGGGACACTTGACTCAGAAGGTGGATAGGTGGGGAACCATGGATTGATAGAGAGGATGCTATTAAACTAACATGCTTAGGTGATATGGAAAAGGGGAAAAATAAATATGACTAGGTTTCTGATCAAATGTTTTTCTACTTCATTAATTAGTATAGTTGAGAATTATGTTCCTTGGAAGAAGGCACTTTGAAAATAGAGAACAAGATTAGGCATCTAGAAACCTAGATTGCATTCTGGCTCTATAACTTTCTATCTGGATGACCTAAGACAATTCACTTAATTTCATTAAGTCTTTTCTCATTTGCAAAACAAGGAGGCTGAAATTAGATGAACTTTATTGATTCGTGTTGATATAATTTTAAAAAACATTTTCCTGACATTTTGTAAACCATGTTTTCTCTCATTTGAACATCCCATCCTCCTCAAGAGAGCAGATAATATGATATAGGTTGTACATGTGTTATAACACAATACAATTTCCAGGTTCATCATTTTGTGAAAGAAGACACATATTGTCTACACTAGATAAAAATTACTGAAGGAAATAAAGTGAAAGTTGGCTTGCTTCAATCTGTATTAGATTCCATCAGTTCTTTCAATGGCAATGGAGACCCTTTGTCATCAGGAGTCCCTTGAAGTTGTCCTGGATCTTTGTATTGCTGAAAATAGTTGTCATTTTTGGTTAATCATTGTACTTTATTGCTGTTACTGTGTACGGTGTTCCCCGGGTTCTGTTCACTTCACATTGCATCACTTCACATAAGTTTTTCTATGTATTTTCATGATCATCTTGTTTGTCATTTCTTCTGGCACAATAGATTCCATTACAATCTTTTACTACAACTATTTTAGCCATTCCCCATTGATGGACATCCCTTCAGTGTCCAGGTATTTTACAACACAAATAGAACTCCTATCAAAATTTTTGTCAAGTAGATCCTTTTCCTGTATCTTTAATCTCTTTGGGATACAGACCAAGAAGTGGTATTACTGGGTAAAAGAATATGAGCAATTTTATGGTTCTTTGGTCAAGGTTAAAGATTTCTGTCCAGAATGGTTTTATCAGCTCAACTCAACCAACAAAGTATTAAGTAATGCCTTAACTTTTCCACATCCTCTACAGAAGTTATTATTTTCCTTTTTTTTTTTGGTTAACAATTACTTTCAAAAGGCCAGACGTAGGACTATTGAATATAATTTGTTGAAATTTGAAAGTAACCTTATTACACATATGGGAAAACTGAGGCTTTGAGAGGTTGATATTAAGTCATGATTGCACACCTAGTAAGTGTTAGAGCTAAATTTGAACACAATAGCCCTATTTGATGTCTGTCACACACTAAATACATTATACTTCTCTTTGTGAATTAAATGCCTATATGAATGTCAGTTATCACTGAAGAAACACATTTTATTCTTTTTTTTGGAAATACCATATTTAACTAATGTTTCTTTTTTCCCACTGTGACGTCACCTACTATGAGTAGAAAATGCAGACTTTCAGGTGAATACTAAATTCCTAGATTTAAGCAGTTTAAAGTTTATCAGGCTGTAATTGTCAAAGATGGTCTCCTGAAAACTTTATACCTCTTGTCACTGTCTCTGATGCTGACTGACCCTCCATTTCCATTGACATAATAAAATGGGAGTTGACATAATTCATTTCTTAATTTTTATTTTATTTATTTTATTTTAATAAATAATTTTCACATAAGTTTTCCAAAGTTATGTGATTCATTCTGTCTCCCTCTCTCCTTCCTTTCCCCCTTTCAAAGTTGACAAGCAATTGTCTGGGTTATACATATATTATCAAGCAAAACATATTTCCATATTATTCATTTTTGTAAGTGACTAATCTTCTAAAATGAAAACCCCACATCATATACACAAATAATCAAGTGATAAATGATATGTTATTATCTGTATTTATACTCCCACAGTTTTTTCTCTGGAGGTGGAAAGCGTTCTTTTTCATAGGTCCCTCAGAATTGTCTTGGATCGTTATATTGCTGTTAGAAGCAAAGTCTATCACATTTCATTGTTTCACACTATTTCAGTTACTGTGTATAATGTTCTCCTGGTTCTACTCATTTCACTCAGTATTAGTTCATGTAGGTCTTTCCACTTTTTTTAAATCATCCTGTTCATCATTCCTTTTAGCACAATATTATTCTGTTACCATCATGTACCACAATTTGTTCATCCATTCCCCAATTGAGGGACATCCCTTTAGTTTCAAATTCTTTGCCACCACAAAAAAAGCACATTTTAAAATATTTACAAACAGGTCCTTTCCCATTTTTTAATCTCTTTAGGATACAGATTTAATAGTGGTATTGCTTGATCAAAAGATATGCATTCTTATATATATATATATATATATATATATATATATATATATATATATATATATATATATATATATATATATATATATAGTGGTAGTCTCTCGTTGATCGAGTGTGACTATTGTCTGTGCAGTTTCTACGGTGTACCCTCATGTGGCTTTGGCGTCCAAAGGCTGAGGTGCACAGTTTGTGGCACATGGGGCCTGGGACGCCAGTTGTTACGGGAGGTGCGGTTGTGGCCTGATGTCGGCGTTCACACGCAGGGGCAAGACATCGACGTCGCTCATCTTCAAAGGTGGTGGCAGCATGGTGAATGTGGGTTCACCAGCTACTTCTGACAGAGGCAGGAAGTTCTAGTTGCTTTGGTGTCATGCCAGCCCACTTCAAGTTGGACTTTAGCTGATCCTTGAATCTTTTCTTTGGTCGGCCTTGTTTCCTGAGTCCAGCTGACAGTTCACCATAGAATACCTGTCTTGGTATTCGCTGTGGGTCCATGCGGATGACGTGTCCAGACCATCGCAGCTGGGCTTTGAGGACCAGGACTTCGATGCTGGTGGAGTTGGCTCTGTCGAGGACTTCCTGGTTGGTGATTCGGTCCTGCCATCGGATCCTCATGATTGACCGGAGGGAGCATTGGTGGAATTGCTCCAGCTGTTTCATGTGCTTCTGGTACAGTGTCCATGTCTCACAGCCGTACAGGAGCGAGCTGAGGACCACTGCGTTGTACACTTTGAGCTTCGTCGCAGTGCTTACACCGCTGTGTTGGAGGACTTTGCAGTGCAGCCGCCCAAGTGCCTGGCTGGCCTTTTGGATCCTGGCATTAATCTCGTGGTCTAGGGACCCGTCGTTGGCGATGGTGCTGCCCAGGTACTTGAAATTGTTGACGTTAGAAAGCTGCATGCCGTCGATTGTAATGCGCGGCTGGTTAGTTGGCCTCCCTGGTGCGGGTTGGAACAGCACCTCTGTTTTGCTGAGGCTGATAGTCAGGCCAAACAGTTTTGTTGCGGTGGAGAACCTGTCCACAATGATTTGGAGATGATTTTCTTGGTGGGCTATGAGAGCACAGTCATCTGCGAAGAGAGCTTCCAGGATGAGTCTCTCTGATGTCTTTGTTTTTGCAGTCAGGCGACGAAGGTCGAATAGTGAGCCATCCAGTCGGTATTTGATGTAGATGCCCAGATTTAGATCCATCAGAGCATGTCGTAATACTTGGGTGAAGGATAGGTTGAATAGTACCGGAGCGAGGACACAGCCTTGTTTCACGACATTGGAGATGTTGAAGCGATCGGAAGTCTCTCCACCAGATAGGACTTCCCCTGTCATGTCGACATGAAAGAGCTGGATCAGTTTGACGAATTTTGCTGGGCAACCGAGCTTGCTGAGGATCACCCACAATGCGTCCCTGTTCACTGTGTTGAATGCCTTTGTCAGGTCTATGAAGACAATGTAGAGACTCAGATTCTGCTCAAGGCATTTTTCCTGCATTTGCCTCACCATGAAGACCATGTCGATGGAGCTGCGATCTGGTCGCATATATACACATGTATATATATATATATATATATATATATATATATATATATATATATATATATATATATATATATATATATATATATATATATATATATATGGTATATATATGGGTATCCAAAATGTTTTATTGATACTTTTTATTTTTATATCCCAGTTATTTCTACCACTGCTCCACCCATTGAATCCTCCTTTGTAACAAAGAAAAACTGTTAAGCAAAACTTCCTGATAGTCACAATATCTGACAACATATTCATCATTTTCCCTTAGTATAGCTTCCCCTCATCTCTGTAAAAAGGAGATAAGTATGTTCTGTTATCTGTTCACTAGATGCATTTCTTTTTCCTTTCTCAATCAGTTGGATTTCATATTCCTTCTTGTGAACTTTTCCTTTCTATCATAGCAGTAATTATTACATTGATATATTAGTTTGCTTATTCGTTATCTAATGAGCATCCATTTTGTTTCTAGATTTATTTTTGTTACCACCTTTGTTTGCATGTTTGAACCCCTTAGGTTTTATGTATAGTAAAAAGATTTTGGGGGTCAAAAAGTATGACTAGTAACAGCACATTTTTGTATAATTCCAAATGGATACAGGAGTTGGATCAATTTATAGTTTTTCCAACAGGGTATTAGTATTCCTTTCTTCCCACATCTCCTCCAGCATTAATTATTCTTTTTGTTTTATTTTGTTTTGTTTTTGTTAATTTAGCAAACATTAATCACCTACTATGTATAGATAGCAAAAGAATTTAAGATACTAAGATGTTTAGCATTTCTTTTCCAGTGGTAAAAAAGGATCTTTAAATATGTTGAAGAAAGGATAGTCATCATGATTATAGAAATAACTTAAAATTCTGCTTTGCACTAAACAATAGTTTATGACATGTTATTATTATTATTGCCCCTCTTAAGATAGTGACTTCTCTCATGCAGTTTAGTTTGTCATTTTGTCAGTTCTCATTTGGCAAAAGTGAACTTTTTTTTTTATTTTTAAAAAATTAATTATTTAGATAGAATGTATTCCCAACTTTCTCAGTCTTTCCTTCCCTTCCCTGCAACACAGAAGAAACTGACAAAAAAGTATGTATATATAAATTTTGTCTTTAGTGTTTCTATTAAATGAACTAAAAAGCTGGTGGAAAAATAGCTTTAGCAATGTTGCAGGATACAAAGTAAACTAACATAAATCATCAGCATTTATATATATTTCTAACAAGAGTCAGCAGCAAGAGTTAGAGAAACTCCATTTAGTGTTTCTATTTATCAATTTTTTTTTCTTTGGAGATAGACATTTACAAGTTATTTTCAAATATTAATTTGGTAGCTGTGCAAAATGTTCTTTCTGATCTACTCATTTTAGTCTCATTATTTCATGTAGGTCTTTCCATGTTTTTTTTAATCTGCTCATAGTTTCTTAAAACATAGTAGTATTCCATCAGAAACACACACACACACACACACACACACACACACACATATATATATATAAATATTTTGGAAAATACAGAGTCTTTTCCTTTTTCCCTCAAACTCCTTGAGAAACAAACCCAATATTGCCAAGTTTAAAGGTAGACGTAGTTTCAAAACTCTCTGGGCATGATTCAATATGGGTCTCCAAAATGGTTGGATTAGTTTGTCATTTCACCAATATCCACATTTTTCTACATCCCACCTAACATTTGTCATTTTGCCATTTTATCATTTCATCCAGTCTGATAGATAAGAGATGATATATATCAGAATTGTTTTGATTTGCATTTCTCTAATGAGTAGTGATTTAGAGCATTTTTTCATGTATTTGAGTTTGATTTCTTTATCTAAAAACTCTTTTTTCATATATTTTTAAGATTTATCAATTGGGAAATGCCCATATTTTCATAAAGTTGACAAAATTCCCTATATGTATTAGAGGGGGGAAACTCAAGAGTTATTTTAATTTGCATTTATCTTATTCTCAGTAGCAGTTAATGTAATGTATGATTTGTAGTTCTTTCAAAAACTCTCCATATACTTTGACCTGTCTATTGAGGGGTAGCTCTTTGTTATAATTATTTGGGTATCTTCTGAACAGCAATAGTACTGGGAACACAAATGATAATTCATAAATTCTTCCTTTTGATTCAATCCAACAAATGTTTATGGAAATAATTCTGATATTAAACCATTGAGAAGGAGAAAACTATGAGGGCCAAATAACCTTTTGGAACCAGGTGTGAAAGTACTAATACTTTGCTAAAACTGGACATTTCTTCTGTTCTTTAGAAAGCAAAATAAATTTTATTTCAAGACTATTCCCTTCCCTTCATTTAAAAAACTGGTACAGATCACTTGTGGCTCCTAAGCATGTGGCAGCAGCCACACCCCGGGCAACGGCTTCCACAGGCCGACTAAACTTTGTGAGGGTAGCCATCGGGTCGTAGACCTCTGGTGAACCTGGGCTTTGCTCACCCAGCATGTGAAGACTGTTTCAGCTGAACAGGCGGAAGAAACCAACAAGAAGCTTCAACGGCTGAGATGGCAACGCAGCAAGGCACTGTGGAGTGCTTAGGGCGTGTTGGAGCACAAAAGACAACACGGCCATCCAATGCAGCTGAGGAAGTCTCCAGGTGTAACGACTTTTCGTGCCACTGGACCCAGGCTTCCAACGCCGAGAGAGTGGGACTGTCTCTGTGCATCAACTTTTCCACTTAAATCTTCATGCACGTGTTTTTGTCTTTTTTTTTTTTGTGCACACTAATCTACATCACAGATGAAAGTCTTATCTATTTAGTCCCAAATTTCATACTTGTATGTATTGTATTCATCAGGTGTTACCCACACAGAACAAAATGAGTGTGAGAAACCAGAGACTTGAGCCAGTAGCTGCTGCAATCCAATCATCTTCATCCATTCCATGCTTAAAGCACCAGGCAGCCTGAGAACAGAAATCTAGACTATAGCATTGTGTTTTGATTTCTGAGTAGAAGACAGGAGGAGGAACCACAGATGAGGAGTGCGTGTTTCTGCTAAGAAAGTCTCATGCCAGGAAGAAGACAGAATGTTGAGTCTAATGGGAATGTAGATCATCACAGAAGTAAAGAGTTTCATGGTGGAGATGGGAGGCACCTGAACTGCTCTCACTCCTTTTGTCTTCTGGAAACCTTGAAAATGACTCTATGCATTCTTTTACAGAGGAGTTGACATAATTCTTCATCCCCATTCTCTGTCAGAATGTCTTTGCCATTATCATTTAGTCACCACCTTTTATATTTTTAATTTAAATTTAAATTCATCTATTTAAGTCTTTGTGTCTAGATCAATGGATCAACAGTGTCACTCTTTAAAACTTCTTTACCTCCACTATGTTGTTTTTTTCTTGGTTCTAATCGGTGCTTCCTTTGAAATACCCTTACCTCTCAATTCCTCAAACATTTCAACTTTGTCTCCCTTCTACATCAAACATGTATAGGAGTCATATTACTTTAGACTTCCCTACTCCCTCTCCAACTCCCCTCCCTAGTCAACTGAATCTGTTCCAGAAGCTGGGATTAGGTAATGACTCTAGCCCTACTTTTGGAGATTGGAGAGATTTAAGATATGAAATGGGAGCAGCAAGGTAGATCTTCTTGTGTATGAAATATCAAGATATGTATATATATATATATGTATATAAAGTTATATAATAAACAATTGTAAAAATTAATTTTTAATGGAGAAGAATCCATATTTACTTTCTCTTTACAAGAAATGTGACATTCAAGATATGTTGTAAATTAGACAATATGATTTGTTCAGGCTTAGAAAAGGCACAAAGAATTTTAAATTGGAATGAAAATTTTGATACTGATTCTTAATAAAACCTTTTCCAAATCATTAAAATTCATGCAAGAATTGAAGGTAGAGTTAAATTTTTTTCTCACTTAAGTTCAAGCTGTTTGATTTCATATTCAATGGCTATTTCCTTGATATTTTCCCTGAAACCTGATCCTAATTGAGTGACTTTTTAAATGTCATGTTTCTATGCTATTAGGCACATAGCTAGCCCACACATCAAGCAATGGAATGTCAATCTAGTAAAAAATATTTAAGTGATTCTTTAATTATTTAGAACAATTATTCAAGCTCTGGAACTATTCTTAAGTATTAGAAAGAATCATGAAATTTTAAAACTAGCTTAAACATTTATTATCTAAAGAAATATGGGGAATTATTTTTGAAATAAGAGATGCTTTTCTATAAGCAAACTTCCCAATTCTAGTTAGTAAAAGCAAAAATTATTTTGTGTTTGAAGACTATTAGAAGTAATTATTGGCTTCCATTTTCTAATTAGATAATTGGAGCTAGAATAGATAGAAATATTGAATAGAAAGGCTATAAGGTTCCACCTGGATTGATAATTCCACATTTGTATGGGCTGAGTTATAAAGAAGTACGTAATACAAAGTTCTTTTACAGTACACATAAAGATAAGTTATAAATGGAAAAATCAAAATCAAACTAGCATTTTTGTTAAGAATTTACTATCTGCCAGAAGGCATCTAGATGGCTAGATGGCTCAGTGGATTGTTATCTAGGCCTGGAGTCAGGAAGATCTGAATAAGTTATCTGGCCTCAGACCCTTACTGGATATGTGAACTTGGCAAGTCACTTTGCCTCTGTTTGTCTTAATCCCCTGGGATTAAGGGGATTGGAATTGACAAACCAATATAGCATCGTTTCCAAATAAATTTTGGGAACAGAATGGTATATGGGGGCACAAGGAGACAAACATGAAGAATGACAACAACACAGGATAAGTGTTGTTGATAGAAAAAAACTCCTTCTCTACTTTAAAGGAACTTAGATTCTAACATGGAAAAACATTTTATACATTCCTTAAGAAATCATAAGTAGTTCACATTAAAATTATTTAAATATTGATAAGAATGTTGAAAGTTTAATAAGAAACAGTTGGCAACCTTTAAAAAGAGATAGCTTCTTTTTGTAAGAATATCAGGCTGATATTAGGAAGGAAGGAAGGAAGGAAGGAAGGAAGGAAGGAAGGAAGGAAGGAAAGAAAGAAAGAAAGAAAGAAAGAAAGAAAGAAAGAAAGAAAGAAAGAAAGAAAGAAAGAAAGAAAGAAAGAAAGAAAGAAAGAAAGAAAGAAAGAAAGAAAGAAAGAAAGAAAGAAAGAAAGAAAGAAAGAAAGAAAGAAAGAAAGGAAGAAAGAAAGAAAGGAAGGAAGGAAGGAAGGAAGGAAGGAAGGAAGGAAGGATTAAAGGAAGGAAGGAAGGAAGGAAGGAAGAAAATAGAAGAGAAGCAAGTATATCATATTTCATAATTTTGCTTCACCAATTATAATCTATATAGTGGGAACAGTGTCAAACATTTTATTTAATGTATGGATTAATTTTAATGATATCAATTACTCAAACATTCATTTCTACTCTGAATTACAAATAGTGTGATGATTGTAATATCTGATTTTTGGATTTATGCAACCATCTAGGAATGTACATTTCTTGAACATACTGTGTATTAGATTTATAAATTGAAGACAATCTTCATCTGTAACATTAAAGTAAACTCAGTTCCCTTTTACTATTATCATAATAACTCTAAAGATTGCTTTTCTTTAAAAATTTGGAATCCTTATTTATAAAAATCATTTCCATTGTGAGAATTTCTATGTTCATGAAGTTCATCATTTTTCAACTTCTTAAATTGATTCTATGAGGAATTCACTTGCACAGTGGTATCTTCCTTTGTATGTGACTATACCAATAAAAAGTCATAGAAATGATGTTTCAAGGACATATAATTCATCTTTTCTCAAAATATCAAGAAGATGAAATTCAATAACCTTGAAATATACCACATCTATTTGTAAATTGAAGTCATAGAAGTACTCATTGTCAGCATATCTTTTTAAAGAATCTGAATATTTTTCAAACCATCCTAAATAATTAATTCTGCAGGTCAACTAAAATTTTGAGACTTTGATATAATGTATGAAATTTCTGTTATTCTCTAAGAAAATCTCTTTCGTTCTTATTGATTAACCCAGATCTTTCAGAATTTGAACTGAAGATTATTTTCTTACAGTTTAAGAAGCAGTGTGGTCTACAGAAGATAATTGTGGTTATCCAATTCCACCTCCTTACCTTGCATTGTGTGAGCCCCTTACTTCAGATCATTGTGCTTTAATCAAAGCTCTGAGACTAATTCAGAAATGGATTTTGTTGGTGGGAGGAGTTCCTAGACCAAGCAATGAAATCAAAGGAATTAAATATAGTAGCATTTAACACTTAATGGTCCCAGTTCTAGTGGGACTAGAACATCTAATCAAATGTTAAGTACCCTTTTGTCCTGGGAGTTTCTCCCATTATATCAAAGGTCTTTCCCAGGTAGCCCAGTCCTAGGATGGACCTTTTCCTTTTGTTTCCATTGTAAAGCATCAGCCTCTCCCTGATAATCCTATCCATGGTAATACCAATCAATCATACTTTCCTGCTCTTAGTTCCCCAAATGGCATATAAGTTTCCCAAGTTCTATTGTTCTGTGAAGAATCTCCTAGTGTGTTGATCTTCCCAAGAGATACTGTCCCCAGAGGCCCAGGGTTTTGACTCTGCATAGTTTGTGGTGCCTGGCTCTGTGATAGAAGTCTATTATTGGACTTATTGGCTTTTCTGAGGACATTAATAGTTCTGTGTTTTTCGATGTTGACAATGGTTCATTCAATTCTTGACAACAATTTTCCTCATGGATGGATAAATATTGCTACATTATCAGAGGTTCATAGATTTCAAGCTGGAAGAGAATTTAGAAACCATTGAGTTAAATTGTTTAATTCTATAGATCAACAGAATTATTAAGTGCCCAGAAGCACATACCTTATACCTGAAGTAGGATTTTAACATTGGTTGGTCCCAAGCCCCCTATCCTATCTACTACTCAATATTGCCTATCAAGTAGGTTGATACATTCTTAATCCAAATTTAAAAAATTAAAAAAGAATCATTTAATTAATTATTATTTTCATTCTGAATCTGAAGTGATGGAAAATATCTTACAATTTCAATAGGTTAAGAAAAATGCTAGAAGCCTTTGGCCAGCTGATTTTAATTCTTTTTTATTGTCTGATCAGTTTATTGCTACAGGAGCAATTTATGGCAGCAAATTAGGTCTCCATATAGTAGAAAGGGCTCTTTGTCAACATCATTTGCATAGTAAGTCTTGAAGAAGAACATTTTTTTAGCCCAAAGCAGGTTTATGGTCACAGAACCCTTTTTGGTTTTTAAACTATTTTATTGATTTGTCAGCTTATTGACCTCATTTAACAGTTTTTATGTTGATACAATTTATTAGGCTGTGCCAAATATTTTAGCTGAAACATTTCATCAAGGAGATTATTTTCCCAAATCATTTGAGATTAATTTTTATATCATTATTTTGCTTTTTTTGTCCAAGGACAAAATATAGAAGCTTTCACAGTATAAAAAAATAATTTTCAAAAATAACTTTATATAACTGTAGGGGAAAAATTAGCTAAAGGATTAAAAATATATCATTTTGGAAATAAGCCATTGACAAAACTATGATCCATATTACTTAAATATTTTAAAATGCTAAGCCATTTTCTGCATCTCTTTCTTTTCTTCTCCTCCTCTTCCTCTTTCTTCTTCTCCTTTCTTCTTTTTCTTCTTTGTCCCCTTAATTGTTCCCCATAAAAAGCTGCCATTTTCCTATTAAAAGATAGACCAAGAACTCTTTCCTTGTTTCTAAAAGGAAAAGAGGAAAAAGAAAGCAGGTAGCTATCAGGTCTATCTACCATGAAGATATATTTTAGAAGGGTAGGCTGGTTTTCCTATGTGGCTTTGCAATAAGAGAATAAGGGATATTTCCTACAGGAGTCCCTTATACTAAGCCACCAATCCAGAATGATGAGATAAACACTTTTTGCATGTGCTCTCATTCTTCCAGGTTATAGTTTAAGGGCAGTTATATCTCTAAAAGTACTTTCTCAAAAACAGTAAAGCTTCGGTTTCAATCTCCCCTATCAGTTCCTATTCATTTACAATAATTGAACCACCTAGGATGGCTAGGTCACTGGGGTTTTCCACCAAGATAGTTAATATATAGGGTAACCCTTTGTAGGGGAAGAGGACTAACAAAGTTAAGGGCTTAATTCTTAAGAAGAATTAGTTAAAATGAGAAGCTACTAGATGGTTCCTAGGATGACCTGTTCCCTCTGTTTCTCTTAGGCCTCTCAATTCTTCCCCTAGGTTTGTGTTTTGGTCTTCCTTTTTAACCCTCAATCTCACCTATAACATAATCAAAAGAAGATTGCTTTATGACACCTTGACATTGCCTTGGTTTGTCATCATTAATACCATTAAAATTTTTATTTTTAAAACTTACCCAAAAAGTTTTCTTATCACTTTTACTATATCTGGTAATTTCTCTATCATCCTCATTTGTTAAATGAATTCTTTAAATATAAGAAACAAAAGTCTATGGTACTGTAATGATTCTCCTACATTAGAGTAGCCAGGGCTAGAGGGATGACAATAGTCATGGAAGTAATACTGACTGGTATGTTTAATTTTATAAAAAGACTTCTTTGATTGATTAAGTATTTTGCTACTATGTTTGCATAGATTTTTATCCATTTGTTTTTGAATGTGGCAGTGTAGAATTTATTTTAATTGATTTTTGACCGCATTATTAACATCTGATATTAATTCTACATATAAAATCATGGGAGAGGTAACATGGTGAAGTGGATAAAGAGCTGACTTCAAGGCCAGGAAAATGAGGTTTCAGTTCTGACTCTCATGTATACTAATTTTGTTACTCTAGGCAAGTCACTAAACATGAAAAAAACTCTATGTAAGTTTCAAAAACAATAAATTGCTAAGAAGATGCTAATCTCCCTGGGAAGGGGGAATTTTTTTAATGAAGACTAATGATATTTTTCAAATTTAGAGATAACTTAAACCTCCTTTAGCAGGGAACCTGGAAAGTCCTTTTGTCAGCTAATAATTTTCATACACTGGTTTCTCCTTGTACACAGGCTTTATGTACCTCTGAGTGAATTTTTTTTATATTTTTCCCCCTTAGAGAAATAATATTTCCTTTTGCTGAATAGGTTCCTTAAGTGTTTGTTGAATCAACTGTTTATTATAGAATCTATCAACTAATCAGATATGGAAATAATATTCTTCTAAAATAATTTCTGAAACCCTTCTCAGGAATGTATCTTCACATCTGTTTGGCATTTACAGTTTTTAACATTCACATGAGAGAAACTAGGAGATTCTGGTTGGAATTTCAGTTGGTCTCTCAGTTTTAAGAAGCTGAAGAGAGAGGGCTGGTTAAGATTTTCTCCTGAGTATTACCGACCCTTTTCCTGCTAGTGACTGGATATGCTTCCCCCCAACATTTCCCAAATGAAAAGACTACTCAAGAGAAACCTGAGAAAAAACATTGAGCTCTCTATCAGATTTTACCTTGACTCTTTTCCCCTGGGTCTGAACTGTGGTCAGGGGGCCAAACCCAGGGTCAGTCAACCTGACTATCTCTCAGGGGGCTCAGGCTGTCAAAGCCTGAGTTCCCCCCAAACTTGAGGAGGGATGGAAAAGGGGTTCATTAGAGAAGGGACCCCACTTTCCCCATTTTCCTTTTCCATTCTTTCCCTACCAGCCATTCCTTTGTAGTACCCTAATTGGGTTAATTGATATTAAAGTGGTTATCCTTTCCCCAAAATTGAATCAAGTGTGAGTGGAACAGTTTAAAGAGGGAGGGAACATTTAGGCTTTAGTAGTGGAAGAGGACAAGGGGAAAGAAAGACAAGAGCAAATCTAGGAGAACAGTCATAGTTGAGGAGGGAAGGCTGAAGGGGGAAAATCTCCAAACCCCTTCTCCTCTCTCTGAGTCAATCTTAAACATAAGCTGTCTCTCCTAGATCCTATTTCTTTTACCATCTACAAACCTTTCCCCATTACAAGTCTTAGCTAATATTGCTTCTCATATCATATTTCTATGTAACACTATAGATCCTATTCACTCAGTTCTCCAAGTCTTTGCTCATGCTACCTTCATGTGTCCTCTTCTCCTCTTCACCTATTAAATTCTAATGTGCCATTTAATACCTAACTCTAATACCTTATGAAGTTTAGTGGAATCCTTCATGGAAAACACATTTCCTTCTCAAATTTAACATAGCATTTTGTGCTACAGTTCTCTAAAATATTTTTACCATTTTAATTTTGTTATTGTTATATATGTACAATGTCAAAATTGGATGGAAATTTTAATAGAACAAATATTTTGCCTTTTGTAAACTTTACATTTTCTGTAAGAAATATGAAGCTTTGCACACAAGAGCCCTAATGCCTATTTTTATTTAAATAAAAAATCAAATAATTCCAAATTTCAGATTGGAACAAGAACTCAATATTTAAAAGCAAGTATCATAGTAAGAAATCTCCTCTCAATGAAAATTATGCACGATTTTGGATGAAGCAATGCTAATGATCAGTATCTCTTTTTTGTTATTATACATCCCCCCAAAATACAATAGAATGAAATACTACTTCCAAAATAATTATTTCTAAAAAAATTTCTCTAGAAAGGCTACATGTCAGAAATTAGATTGTTGACCTAAGAGAATTTGAAAAGCAACTATTTTCTAGGTCTTGAATAGTCCAAGTAGAAACTCTACTATGTTATAATTAAATCAATCATATATTCTTCAATATAGGAAACAAGAATTTAATGTATCAGCTGCAAAGATAAATGAAAATTTCCCTTTACAATCTAGTAGTCATATATTTTGTGAATCATTGTGAAATAATGGGTAGAAAGCTGACCACAATCAAGAACCCCAAGAATTAAGTGTCTCTTCTGACCCATATTGGATATGTGATTCTCATCAAGTTATATGAACTATCAGTGTCCCAGAAAATTCTCTAAGATCACAAATTGCAGAAGAGTTGCTGATCTGCATTTGTAGGAGAAGTTACTTGTCAGGAGCTCTCTATGTCTCTAAAATCAAAGATCCAGTAAAGAAATTATTAAAATTATCAATGACAAAACATTTATTGAATATTTACCAAGTGCTAGATTAAAACTGTATAAGATATAGGTACCTGATAAGTCATTTGAATGTAAAAAGGAATTATTAAATAATTTAGAATATTTAATAATAAAAATACTAATAAATAATATTACAACATAAATATTAATATCAGAGATCCCCAAGTTGTTATGTGCATACAACACTGGTAGACTGACCTAGAACTATCTTGCATTCAACTGGGTCATCTTTATACCTATCAACGTTCCAAAAAAATAATGAACTGAGCCTTTAATATAGAGAAGGTCTGACTGATTTATTTTTGATTAATGAGGAGAAAAATAAAGTGAAAGATAAAACCAAGGTTTTAGACTTATGTAACTGAAAGGATATGATTAAAAAAAATAAAGAATTTCTGAGAAGCAGGTTTTGAGTCAGAAAATGATTTTGACTTTATGATCAGTCAAGACATCTATTTAGGCCTCACAAATATAATAACATTAATCTCATATTAATTATAATTAATATAGGTTAAATGGCCATATAATATTTTGCTGGAACATAGTCAATTATATTACCCACAATGACCTAAAATTACAAATATAATACATTCTTTTAGGGTTTTGTGAATCACTTCTACTCATCATGAGAAAAGGGAAAGAGATCAGTATTCAACTGAAACCAGTCAGACTTCTTCATTAGCTTCCTTTGTGTCCCTCAACTCCTAGACCTCTCAATCACATCTGCTGAAATGATCGTTTTTTTGCTACCCATACCAGGCCACATTGTAACCACTGAGCCTCAGCCATTATATTATGTAGCCCTCTTTTCTTTGGTTCAGATAAATATATCTGAATTATTAAATTATTATAAAGGAAAAATCAAGATTTAGGTATTAGAAGTCGAAGTAGAACAGTAATTAAAAACTTAAAGCAATGATGAGTTAGAATTTTGGATAACAGAAAAGGAACTGAGGTGAAATTAACATTTGGTTGGAAATTATGTTTCTGTAGTATTAAAATTAGTTTTATTTATTCAATTAATTTTACTGTAAATATAAGAATTAATTAATTAATTATTAGTAGAATATTTGAGAGTAGCACTTAAGAAATTGTTGAGTGATTGGTTGTTGAAAAGAGAACACTGTTTAAATGAAAAGTCCACTGAGTTGGAAGATTCTTTTTTTGCAGAAAGATTTGAAAAGTATCACAATAAGTGAATCTATTTTTGATATTAGAGTCCTGAAGAATCACAATCTTATTTGGAAGAAAGATTGAAAATCAGATAGTCCAACTTACACCTAAGTAGTAATCTCCTTTTTAACTACCTAGCAACTGGCCACCCAGTCTTCTTTGTTTGAAGATCTATAATTGGAAGGAGGGAACCATTAACCTGGAAGGAAGCCTAGTCCATGTTCTTATGGGCTCTAATAGTGTTAGGAATAAAACTGCTTCTCAGCAACTTCCATCTATTATTCCTTGTTGCAATGATGAGAGTAGGTATTAACCTTTTTTGTATCACAAGATCTGGTGAAGACTATGGACTTTTTCTCAGAATGATATTCTAAAAATACTTAAATATATACATTATAAAGAAAACAAATTGATTTGAAAGGTAGTTATTAAAATATTTTTAAAAGTTATAGATTTTGGGTTAGCAATTTCTTGCTCAAAAGTTAAACAAAATAAATATATTACATATGATAACACTTGAAATACTTGACAACTGTAATTTTCCTATCAAGACATCTTTTTTCAGGCTAAACATTCCCATTTCTTTGCCTATATTCTTATAGGGCATGATCTAGTCTGTCTGTCATCCTTGTTGTATGCCCGATATTCTCTAGTTTACAAATTTCCTTCCTAAAATATGGCTGCCAGAGTAGAACATAAACAGATATGTTTCTGATCTGGTAAAGCACTGACATTGTCATGTCTCTAGTTGAACATACTATGTTCTTCTATCAGAAAAATGTGAAATCATATATTTCATGTTTGCATTCCCAAATCTCTCACTATTCCTCTTATTCTCTCTCCCAGAAAGCCATTCCTTATGACAACTTATGTTTTTAAAGAAAAAAAGAATACAAAGAATAGAAAAAGTCAGTAAATTTGATTGATACATGAAAAAGTCTGAAAATACAAGAATTTTGCTAAGCTGTGAATTTCCAATTTCTGCAAAAGAGTGATCTAGAGATCTCTTCTCTTATCTCTTCTTTGCTTATACTATGAACTTTTGGAACATACATTATTATTTCTTGATAATTTTATTTTCATTTACACTTTTGTAACCATTGTGTATATTGTTTTTTGAATTCTGTTCATTTTGTATTAATACATATATTAATGATTTCATTATTCACTGTATTTCTCAGGGTTGTAACTTCTTATAGGATAATAATATATCATTATATGTAAGTAATACAATTTGTTTAGCCATTGCACTAGTGTTAAAAACAATTACTAGCTTAAAGTTTTTTGGTACCAAAAAAGGTCTATTATAATATTTTTGTTCTTTCTTTTTATCAATCACCTGCTGTATATGCACAGTAGAAGAAACTCCAGTGACAACTCAAATCTATATTGTATTGGGTCTGGAGTCAGGAAGACCTGAGTTCAAATTATACCTCAGACTTTTGCTAGCCATGTGTCCCTGAACAAGGCACTTAGTCTCTGTTTTCCTTTATCTACCAGTGAAGGAAATGGGCAAAATGGATCATAGGGTTACAGAGTTAGACATAGCTGAATGACTAAACAATAAGTTGAAATGCTAAGTCAAAGGATGAGTAGATTTTCATTACTTTATTTGAACAACTGCAAATTGTTTTCTAAAATGCTTGTGCCAATTCACAGATCCACCAATAATGTAGAAGGACAGTTATCTTCATGAAATCATTTTAACACTATTGCAATCTTTTTCATCTTTATCAGTTGGGAGGTAAAATGTTACAACTGCTTTAATTTATATTTCTCTTATAGAATATTATTTCAAAAGATTATTAATAGATTAGAATTCTTTTGAGAACTCTTTTCTCAGAGCTCTTGACCTGTTATTTTTTAATGAAAGGGTTTTTATTATGTACATATGTGTTAACACTTCTATCTATCTATCTATCTATCTATCTATCTATCTATCTATCTTTCTTTCTTTCTTTCTATCATCTACCTACCTGTCTATCTTCTGTCTCTATAATTTAGGCTTAGGGTTTGTTCTGCATTTATCCTTCCCCTTTGAAAAAGCTAAAATTTTTTGCGTGAGCTTTCTTTCTTTTGACATAAGTAATGATTTCCCCTGGCCATTTAGGTGGTCCTTGTGAATTATTGTGGCCAAAAAATTATTATCCTCATCATCATCACTTGGTAACCAAGCATCTGGTGAAGAGCTGCTTTACTTTTCGGCTAATATTATAAGGAATGTGTTTAATTTTTCCTATGTCTCCTTAGGATCAGGATTTCTAGGTTAAAGGAAGTTAAAAAATATCACTCTGTCTCTTTAAGAGTAGAAGTCTTTTCAATCTCATACTGTCTCTTAAAGAGACAGTAGTAGACAGATTTTTTTACCTTTGGCTCTTTAAGAAAAAATGAGAAAACAAATACTTAAGCTGGTGTCTGTGTTCTCTGTATTCAGAGGAAGGAGGGTGTTTGGGGTTTCTGTGTGTGTGTGTCTGTGTGTGTGTGTGTGTGGTCCTCTGTCACAAATATCTAATAGATGGCTGTTGAGAGTTGGAAATTATATACAAAGTTAAGAAAACAATCTATCTCTGAATGATTTTCTTCTCAGCACCTTGAGGGAGAAGGACCTGACCCTAAGGGCTCTTCTCTTCAGAACTGGAGGACTGTCTGTGTTTCCACCACTGACAGTTTGAATTTCTTATACTTGGTTAAGGAGGTTGAAGAGGAATTTATTAATTAGCATAGTTTAGTTAGATAGAGAAATATTATTTTAGATTAGTGAGAATAAGTTCAAGGAGGACTGTTCAGTCAGACAAGAAGAAACTGCAAAGAAAGCCATTAGATTTTGTGGGGTTTTTAGATATTTTTTGTATAGGATTAGAATTGTAGATATAAGAATTTAAGATAGACTTTCCTATTTTCCTACCTCCTACTTCTATTCAAACTTATCCTCTGTAATAAATAGAGCTACAGGTTTATCAGAAAGCTCTCTGCAATATTTATTAACTTCCTATCAATAGCTAATAACTCCTGACAACTTTATCAATCTCCTATACAATATTGTTGACCCATAACAGCTTGGCTATAAATATTTATTAGTCATAACAGATATTTATCAGCTATAACACTAGGTAGGTGAAATAATGACAAAATGACCCTTTTTAAAATAAGAATAAAGGCATTCATCTAGAGTCACTCAACCACTCATTGATGAAAGTAAGAATAGAACCAAGAAGTAATTCTCATTTTACTCTTATTGGAACTGAAGGTCAGCTGTATATCTTAAATGGACAAATGTTCTTCTTTGTGAAGAAAACTTTTTATTCTATTTTCATTTAATTATATGACTTCACTAAAGAAAATGTCATTATGACTAACATGATGATCATTCAGTTTTATAAGCCATAAATATATTGGACAAAACAACATATCACCACCAACAACAACAAAAATATAATATGCATCATTTCATTTCCTGTCAGCCAGTTCTTCCAATCTTTTATAAGCTCTATATTATAATGGGTCTTACTTTGGTTGATAAGCTTTTTTCATGTGAAAAAAGAAACAAAAATTATTTTTTTAGACAAATTATGCTTAAGAGGAGGATAAAGTAAAGCCTCGTGGAAGTTACACTGTAAATAAAAACATAAAATCAGATATTTTTTATTAAAACACATTTCAAACAATTCTAATTTCTAGAAATTTCTGTCAGGATAATAATTTCTTTAAACTCATAATAAAATGTTACAAGACCATATTGTTTTATATGTTACTTTTAACAATTTTTTAAATTTTCCTGCAAGTATATGGTACATTCACTTATATTTTGTGAAGAATTTTTATCTCCATTATTAGAAATTTTTAATTGAGGAGGCATTGAGTTAAAAACAATCTTTTTTTATTAAATGTGAGTCCATTCAAAGTTATTGAAACAATTGTATGTATTATGATCCAAAGGCATGTATATTTCTTCAAATTTTATAAAACATTTCCAGCAGTGTTCTTAAAAGACAAAATCAATAAGAAATTTGATTCACCTTCCAAAGATTATAAATTATCTCAAAATCTAAAAGTAGCTTTAACATTTTCTAATAAGGATACTAAATTGAACAGTTGAAGGAGTTTCCAAAGGATATATTATCTAATTTTTCTTTTACATTTCATAAAAACTAAGAATAAAGGTTCAGAAGGACACCAAATGAAATTATTTCAGCTATACTAGTGTTATCTTATTTACCATTCAGACCTCAGGGAGGAGGAAATGTAAAATAATGATCATAAAATAAAAATGCTATAGTAACTTTCTCAATTTCAAATAATTTTGATTCTCAACAGATAACAAATTACTTAATGTAAATATTCTTTGTCTATTGGTATATTGGCTATCATAATAGTTTTCTTCCCATTATCAGTATAATTTATTTGTTTGTAGTAACAGCTGCTACTTCACAATAAACTTTACCAAAGTAATTTAAAATTTGAGTATGAAAATGAGAAGAAAATTGACATATTTTTCCTTTTATCATTGTTCAATAAAGCAATGTGAAAAACACATCATTACCACTCAAAATTCAATTTCTCTGAATGGCATACAAACTGAGAAACATTCATACTTACTCTACCTTGCTATTTTGACTTCAAAGTATTTTTTCCTGTACTGTATGTTTCGAATATGTTTTAAGAGAAAAGAAAACTATTTTGATTAATCATGATTAGGATACTTAATTGCTTCTCCAGATATTCCAAGTTTGGAAAATGTTTATTAAATACAATTAAAATAGCAAAGTTCTGATGTGAATCTTTTCAATGACCTTAAATGTTCTAATAAACTTATTTTTAAATATGCCAGCAGAGTATTTCTCATACAGTGCCACCTAAGTCATTATCTTGCCCTTTTTTAATTCTTTTTCCCACCTTCCACCTACCACAACAGAGCCAATATATTTTACTAATTATCTCCCAAATGTACTAAACTCATGCCTTACCATTGCCATAGCAGCTGCAAAGACATTTCCCTATCTGGATGTGAAAATGTAGCCTCTACCCATTTACTTGCCAGGGAAACAATTCCTTGCCAAGAACACCTGTGCCTATCCCCTCTGATGAGATCTATTGCTATTTTCTATATTGCATCTCCTGCATATGAAATATATCTCCCAGAAAGGAAGTACTGAGTTGCCACAACAAACTATTTTCTTATGAAAAAAACAGAATTTAGCAGGGTAGATTTGAAAATGTACAATAATCTGAAATCATGACTTTGTAGACCGTTGCTTCATATTAACCTTGCTGATTCAGGACTTAATGTGAAAATAAAATAGAATATTCTTTTCTATCCAGTTCTTTGAATCGACAGAGAGATTATCCAGGAAAAAGAAAAGGGAGCTCATAGTTTATAGTATTGTGGTACAAATAATGCTATATTTTAAATGCCTGGACTATTTTTATGGGACAGCATCAGATGTGTTTGTTTTTTAACAGAATATTGTGAAGGTGAATTCACTATGAACTTCCTATCCCTGCCTCTGTGCCTGAGAAAAAGAATTTTGCAGAATATTCCAGAAAGACCAACTATCAGTTCAGTAGTGCCACACTCCCTCTGGAACCTCAGGATGACTCTTCTGTTAGTCCTCCAAGAAGACAGAATGATAGATTCAGTTTTCATAGGGGATTTATACTTCCATTAATAGATGAATATTTCCAGTTTTAAGTGTGCATGACCAAATGAAGAAAGCAGTTATTTTAAGAAATTTTAAATTCTTTTTGTATTTCTAGAAATAGCTATTAGCTTCTCCCAGGTGCCTTTCATTGTTTTAAGGTAGTCTTATCTCTACCTGCCAGCTTAATGCTACTTAGCTGTCACAAAGTTTAGTCTTTTGACATAATCATTGAATTTTCAACTGAAAAAAAATTCAAATAACACTTAATGTAATCTATTCATTTTATAGATTGGAAAACTGAGGTACAGACAGCTTAAAAGATTTATATTTTTCATTGCAAGATAGTGCCAGATATTTGACTGGAATCTTCATCATCTCATCCGATGAAAAGGTTATGAAGAATGCCTAAATTTCCTGACTGCCATATCAAAGGAAAATATATAACTTTAACACAGAGTGTTTATGAAGATTGCCTAAATATATATATGCATATATACATATATATATATATATATATATATAGAGAGAGAGAGAGAGAGAGAGAGACAGACAGACAGACAGAGAGAATTAATATAGATTTTGGAGGTCATACAATCTTAACTACTTAATTTGACATGAAAAGCTCAAGGAAGTTATGTGATTTGTCCAGAACCACAGAACCAATAATTGTCAATAAGTGGGATCTTAACTTATCTTCCTGATTCAAACTGAAACATTCCAACTATGTAACACTTTTTTTCTTAAGCAGTATTTCTTCTGTATTACACTGTCTCTAAAAGAAACCATTCCTTAAGGTCCTGTCTATTGATGAGGCTCATTCACAATTTAAATTGAACTAAAATCCATTTTCTCTGCCTTTAAAATACAAATCTTATACATAAATTTTATGTGACTGTGTAATGCATAGAACAAACACACATATATATCATTTATATGAATAATTATTTTCATCCAAATACTGGAAATAGTTCTCTCTCTCTCTCTCTCTCTCTCTCTCTCTCTATATATATATATATATATATATATATATATATATATATATAAAATTACCTATAATATACACATATAGGTAATAATATATATAATAATTACATAAAATATTTCTTCATATATATATATGTTATGGAAACAACTTCTACAAAAACAATTAGTGTCCTTTCTATAAATGAGTAGATGATCTTTGAAAATGGTTGTGGTTGAAAAAATTCACTTCTTGGGCAGGCAAATTGGTAATAAACTTCTCTGGTAAGGTTGGTATAATTTATTTGTGGGGAGAGAGAGACAGAGAGAGAGAGAGAGGAAGGGAGGGAGGGAGAGGGAGAAGGAGAGGGAGAGGGGGATCAATATCAATCATGGGGCATAGATCTGCTATCTTTCCAGATTGCTAGAATTTGATGGAATATAAGTATGCAGAGTAACCTCCAATCAAGAAGCAGAAACAGTTAAAACTAATTAGAAGTACTAGGTTCTCAAAATTACCATTTTAATCTGAACATAATCCATATAATTCATCCTCATTTCCAACAACAAGAACAACAAAAGTCTAAAGGAAAGATTTAACTTTGCTATAAGAATTGTACAATCATAGAACAGTTCATTAGTTTTCAAAGCCCCATTCAGAAATATAGTATCAATACACTTTGGAAAAGGGGGCTATAAGTAATGGAAATACTGTTGCTATATGTGGTTCCTAATGATGTCACATGAATGTATTATATTTTATATATTCAGATTTTGGGAATTTAGCTTTCATGACTCTTTAAGGATTTTAACAGTGGCTTCTTTGTTTCATTTATCCAAAATCAAAGTCAAACTTATCCAAAATACTAAAGGTTTTGAGTAATCTTCCATACTTTTTGAATAGAAATTGAAAGGAGACTCCTAGCTAAGTGACTGGAATGGGTATGGACCTAGTCCTGTCAATTCTTTGGTAAGAGAAAGGAAACTCTCTACCAAGCCTTTCTTTCATCCTATATTCTGCATCTTTAAGTCCTGAATACTACCTGGTGAAGTAAGAGGTTAAATGAGTGATCAGATCATGGCCTATATATGCCAGAAGTGAGATTTGAAATCAGTTCTTTTCATGGAAGCCAGTACTATCCACTAATCCATATTACCTTTCAGCTGGTCAATAGCTACACCAGTATGATATGTCTTAGACAAAAGCATTTTTATATGGTTGGGCTCAGACTAGATGAACCAAATGAAATTTCTGAATTCAGGGAATCATATGTATATTCTGATGAGCAAATAAGCTGATTTTCACAGAAAGACTATGGTATAATATTCTTTTTTATTTTGTACACTGAATTAAAACACTAAAAATTCTAACACTGGGAACATTTATATGGGGCATATTGTGATAAAGTTGACTTTCTGATAAGAAATTATTTTTTCTGATTAAATTTCTCCACCATATATACCTACAGGTGTTTCATTCTAGAAATTATGGATGAGTTTCCTTTTTTCCTTCTTTATTCATATTTCTTTATTTAAAAGGTTTGGTATCTTATTGAATGTAATTACTGTTCTTCACAGTTTGTACAGTATGTGTATGACAAACAGGAGTATCTTCTATACAAGAATATATGGTATGTTCAGCTGAGCATTACTTTTAATTTCATGAAGCAAGATTGAGTATATCATTTAAGTAACATTATGTCAGTTGGAAAATGTCACACCATTCAGATACTGATACACTGTGACTCATTCAAATGCTTAAATACTAAATAATTATCCCCTGGCTCTAAACCAAAAACTGTTAAAGTAGCAATTGATAGGGCTGCATTACCATTTCAAAAGATATTAAAGTAGCTAGAAATGAATTTGGGATTAAATACCCACTGTCCTCTAATAAGCAATGCATGCTGTAAACTCTCAGACATCTGGAGGTAAATGGACTTTTTCTTTCACAAAAGACTTAATAGTTTCGGCTAATCAGTGTTTCCTGTGATACATCATTATTCCCTGCAGATACCATTAAGACCAAACTAAAATTGTGTAGGAGATTACAGTATGAACATAGTCTTACTTGTCAGTTTCTTTGCAATTTTTGCTTTATGCTTTTAAACTTTAACCAAGTAAGAAAATCACTGGACCATTTAGACAATTCTAGAATCCTCCGTGTTCCTACCTATCATCTGAATTATATATGTAGACTATGTGGACAAAGTGACATTTCACTTAAACCAGAAATCATGCGTCCTGATAAAAATCTGTTCCTCTACAGTACAAATCATTTAAGTTCATGTAATAAAAACCACAAAGAACCATTCATGTATTATGAATAGTTCATTCTTGTTCAGAAAGCAAATATCTACTTTTCTAAGAAATCAAGTAAGTTGGTATTCACAGAATAGTTGTCATTTCTTTTTTAGGATGACATGACAGAAACAATTTAAATTAATGGCAAATTTCATTTTCTCTGTTTTTTTTCATTAAATATTTGATGTTTTAAAGATCAATTTGCGTTAACAAGGAGAAAAGAGAATTTTGCATGTTTAATTCAAAGACAATATGGAAAATCATAATTAAAATGACATACAGTCATGGATCTACCTTTGACCTCCTATATTATGACTTCCGTGATCTCTCAGGTCTTAATGTTCCTCCCATGTATTCCCCAAGCTACCAAATAACTTTGTAAAAATTACTTTTTTATATAGTTTGTTTTGGCTGACCTGTCTTGTTGTATTCTTCCAGTAGAATTTAAGCTCCTCAAGGGGAAAGATGTTTTCATTTTGTTTCTATATCTCTAGTGCCTAGCACAATATTTAGCACATAATAGGTACTTGTTGAATCACTACATATCTGCCCTCAAAATATCTTCTCTTCCTACAACCGATGCCTGAAATTCTGCCATAATGGCTTCATTCGCTTAGCAAACGTGTCTGTCAGGTAGTATTTCAAGTCTTAAATTATTAAGCTTATTAGAAACTGAATATTTAAGTCAATTCTTAAATCCGTTAATCAACAGAATGTTTTAAGTTCCTACCATGGGTCACAAGGCAATAGATTGGAGGGATAAGAAAGACAAAAATAATATTCCCTGTGCTCTAAGAACTGTGAACACTTTACAAATAATATTGTATTTGATCTTCATAACCACCTTGGGAATTAACTGCTATTATCTCTATTTTATAGTTGGGGAAACTGAGATGGGCAGCAGAAAACTGACTTGCCCCAGGATCCCACAGTTAGTTTTTATTTGAGGCCATATTTGAAATAGTCTTCCTGGTTCCAAACCCAGAAGATTAGCCATTATGCCACCTATGAAAGTCCAGATTAAAGGCGACTGAGTCCTGAACTAGGGTGGTAGTTGAAGAAAAGGGTGCAGATGTGAGAAAGGTTCATAAAGAAAACAAAATAAGATTTGGCAAGATAGCAAAGACAACAAAAAAGGGGTTTTGATGCAGAAGTTTATTTTTTAATACTGGATTAGAAGAGGAAAATCAAGAAATGTATAGAATTTCTACTCAAAATGGATGGTAAAATAATAATGCAGGATTGAGAGGGCAAATTTACTCAGTTTCTATTTTGTTTCTGTTTCCATAACAAGACAAAATGTTCTTTAGAATTAAAGGGAGAAAACAATGTCAACAATAAAAATGGGAGAAGTAACTTAAATCCATGATAAAGTGAGATGAAAATAATAACATATCACTGAGGCTAACTTCTTTGTCTTGTTTACTGAAAAAAAAACACTTCACTTATGATTGATTTATTGCTATTAGCAAACCTCTATGGTGAACATAAAAATATAAAATATAAAAATATGTCCCAATTTGAAAAGTGTTTAGGGTCCAGCAGCTTAGAAGATAGTATAATAGACATATTAGATTCAAAGAATTCAAAGTAGATATATGATGGTTAGGATATTGTTAAACATCACTGAGTTTAATTTTCCCTATTTGTAAAAAAGGTGATCATTTTTGCCTTCCCTACCTCATAGGATTGTTAATCCCATTCCCATTCCCAGATTATTAATCATTCATTTCCCTCCATCCTATTTTTTTTCAGTTTCTTCTCTTTTTTTTATTCTGTACCTCCTCAAATGTCTGTTTTGCTTCTTATCATTACTTCCCTTAATTGACACTTGCTTAATCACTTAATTAATCACCCCTTCATTTCTATTATCCCTTTGCCCTCATTTTTTCCTGTTGGGTAAAATAGATTTCTATTACCAATTGGGTATGTATAGTTAGTTTTCCTCCTTGAACCAATTTTGATTTGTGTGAGGTTCAAGTTTTGCCCACTTCCTTTTCACCATTTTCCCTTCCAGTAAAAAGCTCTTCCTTATATGCCTACTTCACATGAAACAATTTTCCCAATTATTCCTCTCTCTTCTCCCTTCTGTAACTATCTCTTGATTATCCATTTTTTATATAAGCCCAATATAACTGATTCATTCATATAACCCTTTTTCTATGTAGAATCTTTCTAACTGCCCCAATAATGAAAAGTTCTTATAAGTTACATGATATAGAAAAAATGAATAACAACATTATTGAGACCTTTATAATTTCTCTTTGGTGTTTACAGAAGACAAATGACCTGGATTAAAACTAAGAAAAATTTAACCAACAAAACTGATTATAATCCTTCAAAGGAAAAATGGAATACTTAAATAGAATACTTTTAAGCAATGATAAAAAGAAAAGAACTGAATAGAAAATTTTATTTTCACATACAGGCCTGAAGAGAAGCTTTTTTGCTTTATGGAATATCATTTTCTAAACCCTCTACTCATTTAATATGGTAGCTAATAAGTCTTTTCTTACCTTGACTGTGGCTCCACCATTTTTTAATGTTTTATTATACCTGCTTAAAGTATTTTTCTCTTTTGTCTAGTTGCTCTGGACATTTTACTCTAATATTCCTGGGAATCTTCATTTTGGGATTTCTTTCAGGTGATGATCAGTGGATTCTTTCCATTTCTACTGTATTATTTCATCCTGTGTAATCTCGTTCTGAGTAATTGTCAGTTTTCCTCATGATTTCTGGCTAGAGAGTTCTTAAAGTGCTGCTAATTCTCTTGCCACCACCTAATCTCACAACTGGTGTGGGCTCCAAACCAATGCCCACACCTGTGTTATAAATCTCTCCTTCTGACCTAGGAAGTTTTCTTTGACAAGAAGAATGCCTCATTCTAATAGTTGATGACACTGTAACTCCAGAATTCGATTTGAGGCATTATTCGATTTGAGAGGAATGTTGAGGAAGTTCAGTATATCATGCTTTCTTTACTCTGCCAACCTGGTTCAGCCCCCAAATCTAGTTTCATCCTCAGAAGTCCTCATAACTGATTTTCTACCAGTTGTTGCGTATCATCAACAATTCAGAACATGGAGTCAATTAGCTGAATATCAATGTGCCCAGTCATATCTGCACAGAAGACAATCCCTTGGAGCTATAGAATAAGGAAAGAGAATACATCTACTTGTTCTGTGTAGAGGAAATCTCCATTACACTTATATAACAAAAAAGTAAGAGGAACATATACTAGATGAGAGAAGAGGGATTTGAAATCATCTTGGATGGTGCTAACATTTGAAGAATAAAACAGGGATAAGTATAAAGTCCTTCACTCAGATTCAGAAAATTAGTACAAAAATACATGTGCAGAAGACATGTAGAAAACATTTCAAGTAAAAAATATCAGTGGTTTTGTGAAGTAAAAGCTCAGTATGTCAGTAGTTTCATGTAGTACTAAAAATAACTAATTGATTTTAGGGTAAAATGTTATGAATTGTTATGAGGTCTGTTATGTGGTATTCATTTTCTTTTAATAGTATGTTTTGTGCTTTCTGTGAACTTTCTTATGGTTGTTAGATGGTTTTGCTGCTTGAAAAATTGTCATTCAAAATGCCATCTTATTTATCAGGAATGTAAAGTAATTCAATCCACTTGCTGGAAAAAATACAGAAACACATTTACATACTATAATATATATATTATAATTCCACCCTTTTGTTTGGTTCTTGGGGAAATGGAAGCATTCGCCCCTCTCCTAAAAATTCCAACTCATCATCTATATAAGTAGAAACCCAAATGGAAAAGTTATGAGTAATCGGCTTAGAGAATCCCTTTTGATCCAAATGGTGAAAAATGATGACATCTTTTTTGCACTAATTAAGGAAAGCAGAACTCCCTGAGAAAATTCATACTCATTTAATTGGCACAATTCTATATAACTACAGTTTTTAAAGATTCTTGCTTTCCTTTGTTTTCACACCAAAACTGCTACAGAAAGTCACACATTGTTTTCATATTTAATACTTCATAGGAAAAAAAAAACTATACCTCTGCCTAAAACACTTTGGGTCACTAAAATATTCCCCAAACTTTTTAATACTGAAACTTAAATAAAGTTAAATACTTATGCTAAAATTTTAACACTTATAAACCATTACAAAGTGCTTCCTGCACAGTCTTTGAAACATCCTAATCCCATATTCTCAGTTCCTTCAACCAATTACTGACTTCCATGATCTCAGACCATAGAACTGAAATCAGAGGCAATAAATAGCACCTTTCTCTTCTCTTCAGTTATCACTATAGTGCCCCCACATTTTGGAACATTATTCAGAAAGAAATTTCTTTATACAATAAAAAAGAAAATCTGGGCAAAACATATTAGAAGTTGCCACAAAACACAATCCCAATCTGGATGCAGATGTGGAGAATTGCATTATCCCAAACCTGGCTAATTAAACTAACTTGTACAACTTATGTATGGATCTTCCTTCTTTTCTCTTCTTTTTTTTGTGGACATTGAATTATTACAAACTCACTTAAGTACAAATTGAATTAGGTGGAAGAAACTAATAGAGCCTGCTCTTGCCCAAAGCTCCTCTGATGCACTCAGACAGCACTCCTTAAAACTTCCAGAGTGGCCCTCATTTCCAGTATATTCAGTATCTATGAAGAGCATAGTTTTACTTTCAGTTTTCTGCCTTTTTCAGACTGCATCTGGCATAGCACATTGACTTCAGGGGCTCATTGTTTTAGAAGGAAAAATGAATGTGTGTCTCCACCATCACTAGCACCTCTTCCTCTCCAAATATGATGAGGAAGTGCTAAATCATGTTATAACAAGGAATATAGGAATGTTTAAAAGAAGTAGGAGTTTAGGTAAGAAGACATAGGATGAAGGCAGATTTGGGGGGATGAAGTAACACAGAAATTAGATTTTGGGGGGAAAACAACTTTTTAACCACCAGAGATATCAAAATGGCTTAAGTGGGGACCAACAAATTCTCCATTGAGAGAAAGTAAAAAATGTTTTAAGTACCTACTAAGTGTCAAATATTGTGCTAAGTGATTTGTAAATAGTATCTCATTCAATCTTCACAAAAGCCCTGGGTGATAGGTGCCATGATTCTCTCTATTCAACAGTTGAAAAAAAACAAACCTAAAGCAGATTTTCCCAGGATAATGAATCTAATCTGAGACTAGAGTTTAACTCAACTCCTTGTCTACAGCTCCAGTAATGCATCCACTTTACCTATTTGGCTATTTCAATAGAACTAATATTTTTTAAAAGGCTGGACTATAGAAAGGATATAGAAAGTTAGTGGTTGGAATATATTCTCAGAGGTCCTTTGTAACTCTGAGATTCTGAGTTATACCTCATCAGATATTTTCTTGAGGACAATTTTACAAAGAAGTTTGATGAAAGTATTAATAACCTGGGACTTTATTTATAGAAGTGATGACTAGCGAGTGGCCAAAACTTTTAAAAATTATATTGAAGGGAACACAAGATAAAACCTACAATGCATTTTTATTAATATGATGACTTTGAATAGGGCTAAACATAATTAGTTATTAGCACAATTATTAGCAGTTAACAGGTGAATGTCTCATTATTTATTAATTTATTATTAGGTTTATTAGTGAGACTTTTTTTAGCTGAAAAAATTATTCAGGGTGACTTGAAACTTATTGTAACACTAGCTCCTTAGGAAAATGCCAAGGAACTTGATAATTATAAAACCCCAGGGTAACTTGTACATAGCTAGGTGGGCAGGCTTTTTCAATTCAAGTCAAGGAAAATCTGATTTATGCATAAAAGTTCATTATATACATTGTGTCATAGCTTTTTAGTATGACTATTTATTACTCCCTATCTATTACCATCATAAATAATTCTTCACTGAAACCTATGAAGAAAGGAACATTCAATTTGCAACCCAATTTCAAAAGTCAAGAACAGGTGATCCTTGTGGTAGGCACATCAGTTTTAATTGGGTCAGAAAATACCCTAAAGCTCTGGTAATGGTTGTTCAGAACATTAAGATGGGTGTTACAGACATAAATCCTGACAGCAATCCATGAGGCTTGTTTTAAACAGTCTGAAGCCCAGGTAAATGGGCAGAGTATTTTTTTGGCATTCACATACAGTAGCATTGCTAAGTCATTCATCATTTCCTAGCTCCCAATAAGATCACCTTTACGTGTTTGAAGTCACAATTGCTGTTGGGTCACAGCATGAGCCCTTGAGGCTCCCCATGCATAGTGCAGTGCTTTGCCTGACTAGCTTAGGTGGTAGAAAGGATTTCAGCTCTCCTCTCTTCTCCTGTGATAACCCCTCTATTCCCTGTTCCCTCTCTGATCCTCATTCATCACTGTGTAGGCTGATCAGAAGCACTGCGGGAGCCAACCTGCAGTGTTGAGCTGAGAGTACAACACCCTCACACAAAGAATTATTTTTCTGAGAAATATCAAAGGGCAAAATAAATAAATAAATAAATACGTAAACTCTCCCAAGGCACCTGGGAACAGGGCTTTATTGTCACTTCCTTCGTGACAGAACTTCTTTAAAGTAACAGCCCTGCCCTCCCCATCTGTCTCAAAACTATAAATATTCATAAAAAGTAAAAGCAGATTAGCGTTGCTCTGATTACGATTGCAGGTTATGTTTGTAAGTTTGTGCTGAGTGAACATAATGTACCTAAGAAAGCTACACATTTGTATTTCCAAATTTCCATATCATTTTGAAAGTATATGTGAACTGAGGAAAATGAGCTCAGGCTTTGCATTCTGGCTAATATCCTTCAATTAAGTATTTACAGACAGTAGAGAGAGGACAGAGGCCTGGGAGTTAGTATTCTTTTCTTCATGACTGTGGGTAGCTTAAGTGGATATGCAAACTACGCTAGTGGATTATTTATGTGGAATCTTTCAAAATGTCAAAGAGCTTTACAAAGTAATTGAAACAACCAAGAACACATTTGCTTTCATGAGAATTTAAATTGACTATGGAAATCACCTGCCCTATTTATGTAGAGTTAAAAGGCCTGTATAACTCTCCTGCAAACACCTAGAATAAAATAAGGCAGGGTCATTTCAGACTTACTAATTGTAACATATTTTGGACAACTGGGAGATTCACTTATTTTAGAAGCTAGAAAAAACAAACACAAAAAAACTAGCCACCAAAAAGACTATAAGCAAGAAAACATCAGAAAGTTGGACCAATAAAGGGAAAAGGGTATATTAATTAGCTTCCCATGGCTTACCAAATAAAAAGATAAATACCTCATTCTGGTGTTGAGGGCTAATTTGGTTCCAAAATACTTTTCTAATGTTATATCATGCTATTCTCCTTTAGGTATCCCATATTCTAGTTGAGCTTTCTTTTTCTCCTTCTTGTCTTACCTTCTCCCATATCTGTGCCTTTGCTCACATAATCTGAAATTAGGATAGTTCCTCTTCAATTTGCAAGAGTTCCTCTTTCTCAGCCTCTTTCCTGTCACATTAGCCTTTTAAAATCATTTCCTTTCCTTCAAGTAACTCAAATATCAGCTTCTCTATAAAAGGCTTCCATGACCCGCCATATCTTCCACCCATTCCTAAATTTGGTCCAGTGTTTTCTTCCTCCGATTTGTCATAGTACTTTGCTTCAATTTGTTCCCTTGGACACATATCATTCTGCTTTGGTTTATTAATTACTTTTACTTGTGTTCAGGTATTCCCCTCCTTCTGTGATAAATAGTAAGCTTCTTAAGAACAGGTCATGTATTGAAATTATATTTATCTTACCTGAGGTATTGCTGCACTTCTCATCACCTAGAATAGTGTCTTGGATATAGTAGGCACTTATTAAATGTTTATCCATTGAAACAAATTTTAAAAAAGTTATTTGAAGAAAAGAGAATGGGGATTTCACATGTACTTCATGAAGTATGAAGTTTGCATTTATAAAATTAGATTAATATTCATTTTCTACCTGAAACAACAAGGTTTCACTCAATCAATAAACATTTATTAAGTGCCTACTATGTGCTAGGCTGTGTTAAGTTCTATGAATGTAAAGAAGTTCAAAAAGACTAATCCTTCCTTTAATGAGCTCACAAGCTAATCTGACCATTTCTATAATTTACTTCAGTTTTTCAGTGATGTTTGCCATCTATGGTAGTCTTAGAAACTTCAGGAATAAAAAATATATTCGTGTGAATCTGGCATTTCATTAAAGAGAAAGGAGTATTACTGGACACATCATGATTAATAGCGATTATTCCCTATACTACAAAAATGTTATATATAAGTCATTTAAAGTGCTTCTTATACAATCAATGGAACATTTATTTTTTCTGTCTTTCATGTAAGAATATACAAAGCAAGGAATGAGGGTTCCAAATTAATATAGTAGGATGCATAAACTTTAACATATATATCTACATATATGTGTACCCCAGTAATTCCAATGATGCTAATTTTATTTGGGAATGGCTTTTTTATTTTTTAAAATATTTTCCCACTTTCACATAAAAACAAATTTTAACGTTTGTTGTTTTTAATTTAAAGTTCGAAATTCTCTCCTGTCCTCCCCTCATTGAGAAATCAGGCAACTTGATATAGGCTATACATATGCAATCATGCAAAACACATTCCCTTCTTAGTCGTGTTGTGAAATAAAACGTAGTCTAAAAACTATACTGAAAACCATAACCCCTGTAGCAGTGTCAGGAGTGGTGGCAGAACAATGTGGAGAGATAGCAAAGAGGAGAGAGCATTGAGCAAGTCTCAAAAGAACTGAGGAGTGCAAGTGGTAAGGGAAAGGGCAGAACCTGCTTGGTCCAGCCTCAGTGGGGTAAGAGTGGAAATGCAATACAGAAAAAGCAGGGTAAAGTGGCCCTGAATAGTCCAGACAGAACAGAGGCCAGACATGACTCAGGTCCAGCCTTTGTAAGACTGGATAGAACTCAACTCAAACCAGCTGACCTGAACAGCTGCAAGCCTTCACATTGGTCAACCAGGCCGCCTCTGCAGAATGCTCAATCTGAGACTGAGACAACTGAGGAGATCCCAGGCATAGTACAAGCACAGGACACTTCCTCCCCTCCAGGAATGGAGCTAAGCTCCGGATACAGACAAAATCAAGTAGAAAAAATAACTCCTAAATGAATAAAAGACACAGAAACAACCTGACTAGAAAAATACTTCAACAAGAGAGAACACCAAAATACAAACTCAGTGGAGGATATCTGTACAAAGATGAAAATATCTGAAGTCTCAAAGGAAAATATGATAGTAAGTCAAGCCCAAAATCAGATGTTGGAAGAGCTCAAAAATAAAGCTAGAAAAAGAAATAATAAGAAACTTAGAAGAAAAATTAGAAAAGAAAATGATAGAAAAATATCAACAACTGTGAAAAAAATAACTTACTGAAGAAAGCAGTTTCCTAAATAAGGAAATACAATATATCAACCCAGAAAAATTTTCCTGAGAAAAGGAAGTATGACACCAAGAAGAAAATAGCTTCTAAGAATTAGAATTGGGTGAATGGAAGCTAAAGATTTCTTGAGATAATAGGAAACAGTAAAACAAGTGGAATGAAAAAATAGAAGAAAATCAGAAATCTCTCACTGGAAAACCAAGTTTTCTCAAAAATACATTGAGGAAAGGTAATCTAAGAATCACTGGGTTAGCCGAAAGCCATGAGTAAAAAAAAAGTACCTAGACGTCATACTGAAAGAAATTATCAGGGGGAAATGCCCTGGTGTTCTTGAATTATAAGGAAAAATAGAAATTGAAAGAATTCACTTATCATCTTATCATCTCATTTAAAAATTCAGAAATTTAAAAATCCTAGGAGTATTATAGCTAAATCCTAGATCTCCCAAGTAAAGGATACATATTTCACAAGCAACCCAGTAAGACAACAACAATTCAAATATTGGGAAACCACAATCATTATTACAAAAGAATTAACAGCTTCTACCTTTCAGAATTAGAAGGCAAAAGAATGTGATATTCTGCAAGAAAAGGGTTATAGACCTACAACCAAAAATCATCAACCCAATGAATCTGAGCATAATATTCCAAGAGAGAAATAGACATTTAGTGAGAGAGGAATTCTAAGCATTACTGGAAAAATGACCAGAGCTAAACTGACCACATTCAATACTCAAAAGAAGTATAAAAAGGTAAACAGAAAAAACTCAAAAAAATCAGTGGGGTTAAACTAATAACTTTCTTGCATGAGAAAGTGGTAACTAAAATACTTAAAATACTTATGATTCAAGAGATTTTTAAGATATTTTAAAGCAATAAAAGGAAACTGTGGTTAACTGTTTAGATTAATGTTCTTTGATAACTAAGATGTTTAAAATTTCGATGATATTTGAAGTATCTAAGATATCTAAAATATTTATGATATTTAAGGTACTGAAGATACTTTAAGAACTTTAATCACTATTAGGGCAATGAATAGGAACAAATAAAAACAGAGAGCAGGAAGTAAGTGGAAAGTAATGGGATTATATTTTTAAAAATCAAGGGACAAGAAAGAGGAATACTCTGAAAAGAAAAAAAAAGGAGAGAAAGTTGTGAGTAAATTATTTCACATGAGGAGGAATGTATGATTCAACACAGTGGATGAAAAGATTGGGCAGGAAGTTAGCAGGCAATGCTTAAAGGCTACTCTCATTGGAATTTGCCCAAAGTGAAATTAACATTTACTTTCAATTAGTTGCTGAAACCTATCTTACAACAAACCAGGGGAAAATCTTTATAACAAAATTCTCTGACAAAGGTTTCATTTCTCAAATATAAAGTGAGCTAAGTCAAATTAATAAAATTTCAAAATTGACAAGCAGTAAAATCATATGATCAGGCAATTATCAGATGAAGAAATTAAAATCATCTTTTGGCATATGAAAAATAAAAATCATTATTGATTAGAGGAATGCAAATTTAAATAGTTCTCAGCTACTATCTCATATCCATCAGACTGGCTACCATGACAAAAAAGGAAAATGATGAACATTGGAGGGGATGTGGAAAAATTAGGATAGTAATACAGTTCTGGCAAAGATGTGAAATGATACAACTATTCTGGAGAGCAATCTGGAATCATGCCCAGAAGGCCATGTAATAAGTAATATATTGGGACTATATTGATTGGTAATTGATAACTAATAGATCAGACTGTTACCTACTTTCTTTCTCCCTTCCTTCCTTTCCCTCCCTCCATTTTCCTCCCCTCCCCCCTTCCTTCTTCTCTCTTCTTCTAAATCAACTCAGGGGTGAGTTTATGATGTTTCAAATGAAATACTTTTTTTTTTCTCTTCTCTATCTTAAATAAAGGGTTTATTGGGGAAGACAAGGAAGGATAAGGAAATGGAAGGAAAGAGGTTTGGGGAGGTTTCCCTATCACTAGGATGAGTGTTAGATTGGAGGATGGTGAAATATAGTTCAATTGAGAGAAATGGCTGATAGGTCTGGAAGTTCAGTCACTATCATCAGCAGAGCAAGTTGTTCATCCTGGTTCTGGTTTCCCAGATTAGGAGGCACCGGATAATGTAAAAGCAAGAGGTACTGCTTTATTATAAGCTCGAGCTTGGGTCCCACAGCCTCCAAGGCAAATGGAACACTGAAGGAAGGAGAGAAGAGGATTATATATGGTACATTTGAGTTGCAAAACGGGATCACAGGATCTCTTGAGTTGCAATAACAGGATATCTTGAGTTGAAATAACAGGATAGCAGGATATCTTATTGAAATACTGGGTAGGATTAGGTCAGGGATCAAGAGTCTTGGGGGAGGGGGGGATGAGTCCTTCGATTGTTCAGACCTTGCAATGTCACAGAGAGATATATCTGGACTTTTGTCCTTCTTTCTTCTGTCTTCAAAATCAAGGAAAACCTCCTTTCTTCAGTCTCCAAAATCATGAGAAAACCTCCTTCTTCCCTCTTTCAAGGCAACAAGGTTCAGCCAAGAGTTGGTCTGGCTTCCAACTGCCTTTCCGGGTAACACTCTATATAGAACACTCGTTTGACTGACAGGTCATCACTCAGCTGCTCCAACCTCCTGCTACAAAATCATTGTCAATTTCTCACTTCCACAGCCATCAAACTGCACATTCCTTTTTTACCCATCAATAACACTAGGAGGTCTGTACCCCAAAAAAATAAAAGATAGAGGGGAAAAACCTATTTGTACAAAAATATGTATAGCCGCTCTTTTTGTGGTAGCAAGAACTCGAAACTGAAGGGAATTGGGAAGTGACTGAACAAGTGATGGTATATGTTTAATTACATATAAACATATGTTTATATGTATAAAGTGTATAAATGTATAAATAAAATATATAAAAATACATAAAAACATAAATAATATGTGTAATTACAAAATACTATTTTGCTATCAGAAATGACAAGCAAGATGATTTCACACACAGATACACATCCTAGAAAGACTTATATAAAATAATCCAAAGTGTTGTAAACAGAAAAAGGAGAATAGTGTACACTATAATAACAATAATGTATGATGATCAACTGTGAATGACTTAATGATTACTTATAAGGTGAGGATCCAGGAAAACTCCAAGTGTCATGACAAAAAATAAAAAAGTTATGCACTGCTATAGAAGGAAGTCTGAATGCAAATTGAAAGACACCATTCTTTATTTCCTCCATGAACTTTTCTCTAGTATAGAAAATGTGTCCCTTCTTTTACATTATGTTAGCCATGGAACTTTTTATTATATGATAACATAGGTAAAGCCGATCTCATATTGCCTGCTTTCTTGAGGACGGGAGAAAGGTGTGTGAGAGAGAAATAGAGAGAGAGAGAGAGAGAGAGAGAGAGAGAGAGAGAGAGAGAGAGACAGAGACAGAGTGCGCGCAAGAGCGCATGGAATGCAAAACATCAGAAAAAAATTTAATTTTTTTAAATAAATGTCAAAAACATAATTCTACAATATGTTGTTTATAAGAACTACACACGAAGCAGAGATGAATATAAAATAAAGGTAAGAAGCTGGAGAAGAATATATTATGCTTTAGCTGAAATACAAAAGGAAAGAAAGCAGCGGTAGCAATCATGATCTCAAAGCAAAAGTAAATATAGAACTTATTAAAAGAGAAAAGGAGAAAAACTACATTTGGTAAAAGGTATCAAAGATAATGAAGTAATATTAATATTAAATATATATGTACCAAATAGCATACTATCCAAATTACATTAAAAATTTTAAAAAGATTTGTACAAAAATAACAAACAAAACCAATGCAACCAATAAGTTAAAAAGAAAGCTGAAAATGTGGGTTGGGGTATTATAGCAAGTTTCTCAGAAAAAGACTTCATTTCTCATATCTGTAGAGACTTATGTGAAATTTATGAGATCACAAGTTATTCCCTAGCACTATTCAGAAGAAGAAATCAGTTGTCTATCACTATATGAAGAAATGTGTTCTGTCACTTTGGATTAGATAAATGGAAATTAAAACAACTCTGAAGTACCACCTCACACCTATGAGATTGGTGAATATGAGATAAAAGGAAAAAAGATCAATATTGAAGGGGATGTGGGGAAATTGGGACACTAATATTTATGATATAAGCGCAAAAGTCATACATAAAACATTTAATTTTAAAAAAGAAGAAATGGTATAGAAAAGTTTTAAACAGAGCCAAATATAGTTTGTTTGGGGGTATGAAAGGAGAAGGTGAAATGGCAGATATTTTTCCAATTTCTAATTAAATCTAGGTTATTTTTGTTGTTTTTTTTTCCCTAAAGCTAATATTTTTTGACCTGTTAAAAAACAAGTTATTCAATTTTAATACATTATTAGTAAGAGAAGACAATGACTAAGATTAAGTTATGTAAAAATCAAAAGAAATACACATGTACACACTGGAGTATCTTCTTCACCAGGTCATTTTACATCCTATTCTCACTTTATAATGGTCTTGTTGAGTTGATTGCTTGCAAATAACAACAATAACATCCCCTGGTGGCTAATCTTCAAGACCACTCAGTAGGTAGTTTAAGAGACCTACAAATACACCTTTTGACCTTTGAACTGTACTTGAAACTTTTGGGGTTTTATACAAACTTTTTTTGGTTTACTTTTGTTTGAAATTACTTGCCAGAGTTTGTTCACTCCAGTCTTCAAATACTCAGAATTTCTCCATAGTTCAATGAGGCCCTAGAAAATGACTTTTGTAGATTTAAATGAATAATAAAATTTAATATCTAATAATGATACATTCCTAAGAATTACAAAAAAATGCTAATAAGAGATGAAAGAAATTTCATTGTACTCAAAGATTCTGATAGAAATAAAGGAAATCCTGAAAATTAGAAGTTTTGACTTCTTTCACCTAGGACTTATTGTGTTCACCTTTATTACATGTGATTAAAAAAAAAACTGAACCTGAGACACTTCTAGTATAGAAGACTCTTGGTGAGGTTGCTCTCTCTACACTTGCAGACTTAGGAAGATTTCTATGAATTGCTCAGGTTCACATGTTTAACCAATGGAGTTTGACATCCGGTCTTCTTGTCTCAGATAAGAGCTCAGGTCTCTTTCCATATTGCCTTTTATGATATTTGGAAATAGCAATATCCTTCACTAAGGAAAACTCAGATCTAAAATCTAAGGTGATGGAATGGTGAAAATTCAGGTAAATAGAACTTGTAGATTCAATTTGTTTTTTGGGGGGAAATATTTAATATATTAACTATTTAATACAGATATATAGGCAAACATATGAGATGACATGATATAATCAAGGTTAGGGTCAACTTTTTTTTTAGTCTGAGACTTGTTTCCCTTGATAATTTAATTTAATCAAAAACAGAAAACAGCATTCGTTTAGATTTAATGCAAGCTAAATATAAATACAAATAACAATTGAAACTTAAAATTTTCCACAATATTTTGCTATATATCTGAGAATGGAGAGTATATGTATTAGAGTATTTTAACAGTGGGATTTGTTAGGGGAAAGAACAAGAAGGAAACATAAATAATCAGGTTTATTTTGGGAAAGGTTGAGAAGGGAAGAGGGAAAAGGGGTAAGGTAAATTACTATAATTAATCCCAAATACTAATTGCTACTTTAAACCTAATTTATTTAATCTAAATGCATTAAGTTTCCCCAACACAAATGTCACAAATGGTGTCCAATCTATAAGCCAAGATCTTTAGAAGAAACTGTCAAAAGCAAATTCTGTAGAGAAGTGGATCTTTAGTCCTCTTTCCAGCTGCCAGCAGCCAGTCCAAGCAGGATCTTTCTATCTCTTCAGCTGGTATTACCAAAAGGCCAGAAATCTGGTAGATAGATGGAAAAACCTCCAATCTCCAAACCTTCTCCAGGATAGAGTTATCCTCAGTTGGAACCTTGGAATCTTGATACAGATCTTGAGTCAGACTCCCATGTGACTCTCTGTCCCATGTCCCTGTCAATCACTTGGAAGTTTACATTGCAAAGTCCTTTTGCAAACTTCCTCTTCCTATTACAGTACCAAATAATACCATATGATAATATATGTTTGAATATTCAAGAATCTCAAATGACCTTTAATCATCCAATATGAATATACTGACAATATGTTCACTTAAGGATCTTTTTTTCTTTCAAACACAAAATGAAATTGGAGAACACTTCAGATCAATAATTTAGTGTTTTTAATCTTATTCAATCTGGTTTATTAAAATTGAGTTACATATAATCTATACCCCAAAATCTGAACATCTAGATTTTTAAAAGGAATCTACTGATACTTAATTACCATGTTAAGTGATGGAATTGGAGTAATAAATAATTGTAGAAAAGTCCAAAAGGCTGAGTTTATTCGTGCTTAACTAGAGAGTCATGAAATAAGCTTGTACCTGCTTATCCTTCATCTCAAATAAATTAGGGTGGTTTTAAAGGTACTGGACCTAAAGGAAATCAGTAATTCATGACAATAATAAATATACTCTATGTTCTTTATTATGTTTCTATAGGAATGATTTGTGTGAGAAAATTGTATCATGTAAAGCAATCTGTATTTTCTATACTTAGTGACTGAAAGAATATTCACACACAGGAGAAGGGAAAATATGTTAGAAATCTGAATTAAATTCAGAGTCTGTATGATTAATGATATTTGACAATTACTGGCAGAATTGACTTTATATTTACATATCCCTTAAGCTTTCAACATTTTGTCCAGAAGGCATACTTATTTATGATTAAATTTCTAAGGTTTACTTTGTGATTCACCCTTAGACCTTATAAGAAATAACTTCCCAAAATATTCTTTTTTTTTTTGCTTTCACAATTTTCAAAACAGGAAAAAGGACATGTCACCTTAAGTTTTGCCAAAAATATTCAACATGATTTGCTTTGCTCTAGTAAGTGACATCCTTCTATTAAAACTTCAAGGATTTTTGAATTAAATGTTCAATTTAATTCAATAAACATCTCTAAGTACCTTTTACAAATATTTGAAAGTAAGTGCCTACTATGTCCTAGGCACCAGTAATACAAAACCAAAATCCACAGTCCCTTCACTCAAGGAACTTATATGCTCCTGAATAAATACACATATAAAGATAATTAAATAAATACTATTATTTATATGCATATACTAAATATATGTATAAATGCAAATATATACATTTTTATAAATTATATGTTATATTATGTGTGTGTGTGTGTGTGTGTGTGTGTGTAAATTGTTGGATAGGGAGAGCATTAAATGATTACAACCAAACTAAAGGTAAGGAGGAAAGCAGATGGAATGCATTTGGGGAAGAAAAAGAACATTTTAGCTGGAAAGTAGCTAAAATACATGAGGGAAAGTCATGAGTGGAGCCAGATTATGTATTGTCTTAAGAATAAAAAATATTGAATTTTTTTCTGGATGGTAGCCACTAAAATTACTTGATCAAAGAAAGGGTTGCCATGGTCTGACTAGGACTCTAGACATACCAATTTGGCAGCTTTAGTGCAGGTTACATTGAAAAGGGAAGATATTAGACACACAAATAGAACCATTAGTATTCGAGAGGTAAGAAAGAGTCTAAACTAGAGGTGTGTCTGTGAGTCTGAAGAAAGGGACAAAGTTAAATCCCAGGGAATTTTAAACTAAGAAGTTTAAAAGCTGAATGTCAAGGGTTTAAGAGAGGGGAATATAAAAAGTGGAGCTAATGAGTACAAGTTAGAAAGAATTTGATCAAAAGTTATGGATATCCCATAACATGAAATATATGAGTCAGGAATTGGGGTTTTTTCTTCATTTATTTCCATATCGTGCATTAATTCATTAAGATATTACGTAGTTATTATGACACATTTTCTTAAATGGCCTCTAGTGATTTGCTGTTCCTTTCTAAGGGGAACAGAGCAGAAGAGAATGCCATTTCAAGATCTCATGTTATATATGTTAAAAAATTCATTCCTTGCTAATAGTCACATAAAAGAACATGAAATCACTAAGATCTGGTACAATTTTGGTAGTGAAGAGTTATTATCAATCCCTAAAATGAAACAAAGGGGAAAAACAGAAAGAAAATTTAATAATGACAAGGTTAAATAATTTCATTTTATGTTTCAGAGAAAACTGTTGTGGCTAGATCTTATCAATTTCTCTCTCTCTCTCTCTCTCTCTCTCTCTCTCTCTCTCTCTCTCTCTCTCTCTCTCTCTCTCTCTCTCTCTCTCTCTTTTTAACCCTCACTTTCTGTATTAGAATCAAACAATGGGGATTAAGAGATTTGCCTAGGATCACACAGCAAGGAAGTTTCTGAGACCAAATTTGAACCTAGGACCCCCTCTCTCTAGGCCTGGCTCTCAATCTACTGAGCTACCCAGTTGCCCCCAGATCTTAGTGATTTCATGTTCTTTTATGTGACTATTAGCAAGGAATGAATTTTTAACATATATAACATGAGATCTTGAAATGGCATTCTCTTCTGCTCTGTTCCCCTTAGAAAGGAACAGCAAATCACTACTACATAATATCTTCATGAATGAATGGGTGATATGGAAATAAATGAAGAAAAAACCCTAATTCCTGACTCATATATTTCATATTATAGGGTATCCATAACTTTTGATCAAATTCTATCTAACTTTGATAGTACTAGCTATTTCCATAATTTACTGTGACCAGTGCCCAAAATATATCTACCTGTTAAGTATCAGAATATTCAATTTTAAATAATTATTATATGGTTTCTGATCCAAAAAGGTATTTAACTCAAACCCTAAGGAGACAAAATTCCACGGGCATGTCCATTACTTGGACAAATTTTGTAATTGTCCATCAACAATATTATAAGCACTGAGTTGCTTCTATTAACTAAAAAAAACATGAATATAGTTTTGTAATAGGGTAAAATTATTAATTATATTAGTATATATTAATTATTGATAATAATTAATAATTAAATGATTTAGAATATTCTTCCATGGTTACAAGACTCATGTTTTTTCCCTCCTATCCCCCCAACCCCCTCCCATATCTGATGCACAATTCCACTAAGTTTAACATGTGTCATTGATCAAGACACATTTCCATATTATTAATATTTGCACTAGGGAGATCATTTAAAGTCTACTTTCCCAGTCATAGCCCCATCAACCAATGTGATTAAGCAGTTCTTTTTCTTCTGTGTTTCTTTTCCTACAGTTCTTTCTCTGGATGTGGATAGTGTTCATTCTCACATGTCCTTCTGAATAGTTCTGGATCATTGCATTGCCACTAGTAGAGAAGTCCATTATATTCGATTGTACCACAGTGTATCAGTCTCTGTGTGCAATGTTCTCCTGGTTCTGCTCCTCTCATTCTGCATCACTTCCTGGAGGTCATTATAGTTCATATGGAATTCCTCCAGTTTATTGTTCCTTTGAACACAATAGTATTCCATCAACAGCATACACCACAATTTGTTCAGCCATTCCCCAATTGGAGGGCATCTCCTCGTTTTCTAATTTTTTGCCACCAAAAACAGCATGGCTATGAATATTCTTGTACAAGTCTTTTTCCTTTTTGTCTCTTTTGTGTACAAACCCAGCAGTGCTATCAGCCTATTCATTTTAAAGACGAAGACTCAAAGAAATTGAGATTCCTATGGACACAATGGTGGTATGCAGTAAAGTACAAAAAAAAGATAAAGCCCAGAGTACAAAAAAGGAAAAGTGCACTTCCCACAAGACTGCAAGGGTTATCATTTTGTCATCCATCATCTCATAAAATGTGTCGAAATATCTTCCAAAGATTTTCTTATATTAGGCCCTAAAGCAGACACTTCATGAACACCTCATAAAGTGCTTTCTGCATTGAAGAGCCTTAGTAAAATATGATTGAATTAAATTAAGCTGAAGGCTTAAATTTTATAAATAGGCCATTTTCATTTAGGAGTTCAGGCGGAAGGTACAATTGATATATCAAGTTTAAAAGTGGCATAATATTGAAGATGACTAATATATCATATGACTGAATACAAATATCATTAAAAAGGTTTATAAAGTCTAGGAAGGAGCCAAATCTAAAATGATTAAATTTAGTAGAGATCAATCAAAATCCAGCCTATGGAGTTAAACAAGTAAATTACTGGAGAAATAAAGACTAGAAGGTAAACTAAAGGCAATCAATCATTCACCTGAACTCTCAAAATTCTCATCCAAATAACATTAAATTCATCCTCAAATAAAATTGTGGAGTGACAAAGACCATAACAGGTGAGAGTGAAACATTTTTTCAACCCAAGAAAACTTAGGAAGTTGACAGGAAAGACCTGTAATGACAGGGTGAAAGTCAGCCCAGATGTAGCAATATCAATCTTGGACTCTGGAGGTAGTTGTGACAGTAAACATGGACCTGATCATTGTTCCAAAGCAAAGAGCAAAGAGGAGGACTAACACTTGTGGCTATAGAGGAATAGGTAAAAAGAACAATAACAACAAAATTAGAATTTTGGGACTGTGAAGAGTGAATCAAACTCTCTTTGTCTATCAATCAGTAACTTTAAGTTAATCAATCAAAAACTTAAGTGCCCTTAGTTAGTACCTTATCAGTCACTCAGCTTGAGAGTTCATAAGTCACTAGCTAGAGTGGGTGACAACTCCAGAGGCCACTCCCCCCCTTCCCCCCATTCTTCCTCCCCCCCCCCCCCCGCAATGCTAGGCAAAATGAAAAATTGTGATTGCTTCCCATAAAGAGTATGAGTGAGAGGAAATAACTGAGAAAAACTGCTTTAAAAGTCCAACTCAAGGATTCAGTGAAGTTCTCTGCACTGGTGAGCTGGACTAGAGGAGGAGACCTTTTCTGTGGATCCTGAATTGGCTTATGGCAGTGAGTGGAGTGATTCCTTCATCGGTTCTTCAGTGAGGAGAACCTCTCTGCTCATTTTGGTGGGACACTCCCTTCAGCGTGAATTCTGGTAGTCTTAGCCTCATGTGCACTGAAAGTTCTTGGCAGATACTTCAGTGTCTCCTGGTTCTTTGGATTTTAGCTTCCTAATTAGGACTTTGGATTCTGGTGAGATTCACTTTTGTATTCCCATTTGAGGTCTGAAAACATTAGGAATAAACTTAGGGTATTTGTAGCTAGTCAATAATTTCTGTCTATTTACACATTTCCACTTTCACTCTTTCCACCTCTTTGTAAATAAAGCTGCTAAAATCATTTTGACTTAAGCTTTAATATTTTTAAATTGGTGACCATAATATTACTTTAGAATTCTCATATTTAGTATAAAACCTAAATTTAAATTCTTACAAGACACTACCTTATGACCCCAAAAGAGCAAAGAGCCCAATTTTAAAATAATGTTCAAAGTCAATAAATAGGCTGGAAAATGAGCAAACACCAATAAAGGTATTTTAACATAACAGTCTATTTAAGTCCACATATAGTGACCTGAGGAGAAAATAGATCACTTCCCTGGTTTATGTACCATTTACCTTTGTTGCTTTAGTCAACAGCTTAGGCTAAGTACATCATAAATCATATCTCAGACTCATTTGGTAGATTTTAGAATGTTTAAATTTTATGGGATTGAAATTATTTTTAAATGGAATAAATGTAATTTTAACACTAAAATTAAAAATTATGTGGACTTAAATAGACCACGGTATTTTTAAAAACCCAAAATTAAAATAATTATGACTGAGTTGTGAATTTATAAAATAATTAATATCTTTGACCTATAACTTTTTTTGGATATTTCATAATGTGGTAACTCTCATTGATTTAGACACCACTACCATTGAATGTTTGTTATTCTAATTAAAATCATATTGAAAATGACCTTTCTATTACCAAAGAAATATAAATTGGTAGAGTAAACAATGATTCCAAGGGGATTCTTTGATTTCTTAATAAAATTTATTTTCAAGTACATTAGAAGTCCCTATCTGTGTATAAGCAATTAATGTGCTTATTATAAGAGCATCATTTATTCATTAAGGCACAAGAGCACTTCTGCTTGGAATATTTTATAAGTAGTTAGTTAAAATTATTCTATGCATTTGACAACAATAAAAGTACATTTTCATATAAACATTTCACTGTTCAGACTTTTTTTTTACTAATTCAGATTCAGGACTCCTCCACAATTAGTAGCAATCAGTGAAGTTTTCCTTCATTACTATTTGAAAACAGGAATTTTAATTTCTCAAGTGTAGGGAACTCCTGCTATGGAAGTTATCACTACTTATGTAGATCAGTGACTCATCTACATAATACATTTTATACATTATATACTTAGAGAGTTTCTGTGGGCACTGAGAAAGAAAAGTGACTTGCTCAAAGCCATAAAAGACAAAATCATACCCAGACTTCATGATTCCAAGCTAATGTCTCTATAAATTTCACCACAAAACACATTATAGTTTTACAAAGCAAATTATAAGAAAATGGAAAATGATATCAAATTAATAAATCACTATATCTATTACAGCTGTCTCATGTATAATTAGAATCTGCTCCCTACGACTCTAAATTCCAACATTCCATGTTCCTTCACACATTATGTATGAATGTAGGGAGAATATAAGTTTTGTGTAGTTCAGCCCCTTGCTCTTTCTTTTCCCCTTATCACAGCTGGGAAAGTAGATTTTTTGCCAGGCAGTTTACTTTTTGGGTTTACTTTTTGTTAAATGATTAGGCTTGAACTTCTATTTCTTTTAGTTTATTATCTTTATAATTCAAGTGATTATTACTAAACTTTATAAAATGGAATACTTGGAGTTATTGGATATTAATATTAATTTAAATTGATGGCAATAAGAAGCTGAATGTTTAGAACCCTTGCTTCTCTCTAAATTAGTAGAGCAATATTTTAATAGATAGAAAGACAGATTAGTTTTAAAAGCTTCTGCTGCCCTCACTTCTCCTCTCCTGCCCAACACTGCTGTTGCTGCTGCTGTTGCTATTGAAGCTACTGCCTCTGTCACCTCCACTACCTCCCATGTTTGACTGGACACTGCCTGGGGGGAGGGGGGTCCTTGCTGAGCCTGCCACCCACCTGCTGCTTCTCTTGAGCACATTGGCCAGGGTTCCTTGAGAACTATTTTCTGCATGGAGGCTGAGGTATCAAATCTCCCTTTCCATTACATTGGTAATACCTGAGTGCTTGCTTCTGCCTTGGAAGCCCCGGTGATTCTCTTAGGCAACAATTAGCTTCCTCAGGATTTTAGCTGGGAGCTTTCTTAACTCCCTGCCCACATAGATGGGGAGAGCAATCAAGGGGTAGCAGCAGTTCCCTACCCATGTGACAGTGGAAACAAGTGGCTCTCTGGAGTTTTTACCCCTAGGGTGGAAGGGAAGGAAGGTAACTCTTCCAAATCTCTTAACTTTAGTCCTAGCCAATATACTCTACAGTAGTGCCACCTCCAAACAGGAAGTAGAATTACAAGCATGGCTCAGTTTCCTTCCTATCTCAAACAGCTTCTGTTTCTGGAGAGACTTCCCAAAGTTTTAGAATGTCTTTTCTTACTACTGTTCCTTTGTACACTTGTGCTTGCTGTTAGCTTGAATAATCTGCAGATTCAGAGGGGAGATTCACATCCCTGCACCCCTTTGCCATTTTGGCCTGCCCAGCCTCTGCAACACATCCAATATGGGGTTCTTCCACACTATGTCCAGTGTGCATATGTGAAACCTCAGAAGTGTGACCAAAGACATATAAATGGATGATACTGGGAAGGGGAAAGAACTTTAAGGGGTGTAGAGGTGAATTTTAACCCATTCAGACTCGATTTGCCTTATTGATATTGTTTCAATTTGTTGCCCTCCAAATACTGAAAAAGTTTCTATAATGTAGCTATCAGAATAGGAGAAAAGAACTCTTGAATTCAGTGCCTATATCCTGTCATGCATATTATATTTGCTGATCATTTGTTTTAAGATTTAATTTCATTTTTTAAGTTAACATATTGAACTAATCTAATAACTTCTGTTAAACTATGTCATATGCAGTGACTGTGTTTTTATCATTAGCTATATATTCTGTTACATTGTCTTTATGTTGACTATCCCCCTATGACTTGACTAGAAAAAATACCATTATAAAAGTTCATAAATAACTTGAACAAACCCTTTTCTTTTTTACTTTTTTTTTACTATTACCATCCTCATTTTATTTTCAGTTATTTTTTTTGTAAAAATTTTATTTAATTAATCAATTTAGAACATTTTTCCTTGGTTACAAGAATCATATTCTTTCCCTCCCCTCCAAACACCACTTCCCATAACTGACGTACAATTCCACTGGGTTCTAAATCTGTCCTTTGTCAAAACCTATTTCCATGTTGTAGATGTTTGCACTAGGGTGATCATTTAGAGTCTACATCCCCAATCATATCCCCATAAACTTATGTATTCAAGCAGATCTTTTTCTTCTGTGTTTCTACTCCCACAGTTTTCCCTCTGAATGAGGATAATGTTCTTTCTCATGAATATCTCTGAGTTGTTCTGGATCACTGCATTTCCACTAATGGAGAAGTTCATTATATTCAATTACACCACAGTGTATCAGTCTCCCTGTACAATGTTCTCCTGGTTCTGCTCATTTCACCCTGTAACAATTCCTATAGGTCATTCCAGTTCACATGGAATTCCTCCCTTATTCCTTTGGGCAAAATAGTATTCTATCACCAACATATACCACAATTTGTTCAGCCATTTTCCAATTGAAGGGCATTCCCTCATTTTCCATTTTTGTCACCACAAAGAGAACAGTTATGAATACTTTTCTACAAGTCTTTTCCTTATTATCTCTTTGGGGTACAAACCTATCAGTGCTATGACTGGATCAAAGGAAAGACAGTCTTTTAGCGGCCTTTGGGCATAGTTCCATATTGCCCTCCAGAATAGTTGGATCAATTCAGAAATCTACCAACAATGCATTAAAGTCCCAACTTTGCCACATCCCCTCCAACATTTATTATTTTCCTTTGCTATCATGTTAGCCAATCTGATAGGTGTGAGATAGTACCTCAGAGTTGTTTTGATTTGTATCTCTCTAATTTTAAGAGATCTAGAACATTTTTTCATGTGCTTTTTAATATTTTGATTTCTTTATCTGAAAATGGCCTATTCATAGTTCCTGCCCATTTATAATTTGGTGACTGGCTTGATTTTTTGTACAATTGATTTAGTTCCTTATAAATTTGAGTAATTAGATCTTTGTCAGAAATTTTTGTTATAACAATTTTTCCCAATTTGTTACTTCCCTTACAACTTTAATTTAATTGGTTTTGTTTGTATAAAAGCTTTTTTTTTAATTTAATGCAATAAGAATTATTTATTTTACATTTTGTAATTTTTTCTAACTCTTGCTTGGTCTTAAAATCTTTCCTTTCCCAAAGATCTGATAAATATACTACTCTATTTTCACTTAATTTATTTATTACTTCTTCTTTACATTCAAGTTATTCACCCATTCTGAGTTTATCTTGGTGTAAGGTGTGAGATGTTGATCCAAACCCAATCTCTTCCATACTGTATTCCAGTTTTCCCAGCAGTTTTTATCAAATAATGTATTTTTGTCCCCAAAGCTGGGATCTTTAGGTTTATCATAGATTGTCTTGCTGAGGTCACTTACACCAAATCTATTCCATTGATCCTCCTTTTTGTCTCTTAGACAGTACCATTTTGTTTTGATGACCACTGTTTTATAGAATAGTTTGAGATCTGCTAGGACCCCTTCCTTCACAAATTGTTTTCATTATTTCCCTGGATAACCTTGATCTTTTGTTCTTCTCAATGAACTTTGTTATGTTATTTTTTCTAATTCAGTAAAAACGGTTTTTGGTACTTCAATGGTATGACACTAAATAGGTTAATTAGTTTGGGGAGGATTGTCATTTTTATTATGTTAGCTTGTCCTACTGATGAGCAATTAAAGTTTTTTTTTCCCAATTATTTAGATCTAGTTTTAATTGTGAGGAAAATGTTTTATATTTGTGCTCATATAGTTCCTATGTTTCTCTGGGCAGATTTCTAATTATTTTATGTTGTCTAGGGTGATTTTAAAAGGAATTTCTCTTTCTAATTCTTGTTGCTGAGTTGTGCTGAAAATATATAGAAATGCTGATGACTTATGTGTGTTTATTTTGTATCCTGCAACTTTGCTAGAGTGTTTGATTATTTCTACTAGTTTTTTAGTTAATTATCTAGGACTATTTAAGTAAACCATCATATCATCTGCAAACAGTGATAGCTTGGTCTCCCCCCTGCCTATTTTAAAACCTTCAATTTCTTTATCTTCTCTAATTGCTACTGCTAGTGTTTCTAGTACAATGTTAAATAATAGAGGTGATAATTGGCATCCTTGTTTCACTCCTGATCTTCTTGGGAAGGCTTCTAGTTTATCCCCATTGCAGACGATGTTTGCTGTTGGTTTAAGATATGAAAGGCCCTTCTATTCCTATACTTTCTAGTGTTTTCAATAGGAATGAATGTTGTATTTGTCAAAAGCTTTTTTTGGTATCTATTGAGATAATCATGTGCTTTTTGTTGGTTTGCATGTTGATATGGTCAATTATGTGGATGGCTTTCCTAATATTGAATCATCCTTGCGTTCCTGGTATAAATCCTATCTGATTCTAATGAATAACCATCGTCATCACATGCTGGAGGCTTTTTGCTAGTATTCTATTTAAAATTTTTGCTTCTATGTTCATTAAGGAGATTGGTCTATAGTTTTCTTTCTCTGTTTTTGACCTGCCTGGCTTTGGAATCAGTACCATGTTTGTGTCATGAAAGTAATTTGGTAGAACTCCTTCTTTGCTTATTCTGTCAAATAGTTTGTATAATATTGAGATTAGTTGTTCTTTGAATGTTGGATAGAAATCATTTGTGAATCCATCAGGTCCTGGTGATTTTTTTCTTAGGAAGTTCTTTGATGGCTTGTTCAATTTCTTTTTCTGATATGGCGTTATTTAGGTATTCTATTTCTTCTTCGGTTTACCTAGGAAATATATATTTTTGTAAATATATGTCCTTATCACTGAGATTGCCATATTTATTGTCATATAATTGGGCATAATAGTTATTATTAAATATTGTATTAATTTACTCTTCTTTAGAGATGAGGTCTCCCTTTTCATCTTAGATACTGCTAATTTGGTTTTCTTCTTTCCTTTATTTATTAGATTGACCAGTACTTTGTCTATTTTATTTGTTTTTTCAAAGTACCAGCTTCTAGTCTTATTTATTAAATAGTTTTTGAGACATTCAATTTTATTGATTTCTCTTTTAATTTTTAGGATCTCTAATTTCGTTTTCATCTGAGGATTTATAATTAGTTCATATTCTACTTTTTAAAAATTTGCTTGCACAATTCATTGACCTCTGATCTCTGTAATTTGTTAATATATGAACTCAAGGATATAAATTTCTGCCTAAGTACTGTTTTGGCTGGATCCCATAGATTTTGAAAGGATGTCTCATCATGGTATTTTCTTCAATGAAATTATTAATTTTTTCTATGACTTGTTCTTTAACCAATTATGGACAATCATATTGTTTAATTTCCAATTAATTTTTTATTTGCCTCTCCATGTACCCTTACTAATTATTATTTTCATTGTATTTTGATCTGAAAATGTTGAATTTATTATTTCTGCTTTTTTGCACTTGTTTGCAATGTTTTTATGTCCTAGTACATAGTTAGTCTTTGTGAATGTACCTTGTGCTGCTGAAAAGAAGATATATTCCTTTTTGTCCCTATTTATTTTTCTCCACATATCTACTATCTCTAATTTTTCTAAGATTTCATTCACTTCTTTTGACTCTTTCTTATTCATTTTTTGGTCTGATATATCTAATTCTGATATAGAAACATTCAGGTCTCCCACTAGTATAGATTTTCTATCTATTCCATCCTTGAGTTCTAATAGTTTCTGCTTTAGAAATATGGATGCTATTCTATTTGGTGCATATGTGTTGAGTACTGATATTTACTCATTATTTATATTGCCTTTTATCAGAATGTTATTACCTCCCCTACCTCTTTTAACTGGATCTATTTTTACTTTGGCTTTGTCAGATATGATGATTGAGATTCCTGGCTTCTTTTTCTCAATTGATGCCCAATAGATTTTGCTCCATCCGCTTACCTTTACCTTATGTATGTCTACCTTCCTTGGGTGTATTTCTTGTAGACAACATATTGTAGGACTTTGGTTTCTAATCCACTCTGCTATTTACTTGTGTTTTATGGGTGAGTTTATTCCATTCACATGCAGAGTTATGATTACCAGCTGTGTATTTCTAAACATTTTTATTTTTACTCCTATTCCTGTCCTTTCTTCTTTCACTATTTCCATCTACACCAGAGTTTTGTTTTTATTCACTCCCCCAAATTCCCACCCTTATTTTAATTCCCTTTCTATCCCCTTTTTATTACCCTCCTGTTTTCTTTAAAGCTTTTTTAAACTACCCCCTCCTCTTCCCTCCCTTGTATTGCTTCCCTCCCCACCAGTTCTTTTGTAACCCTTCTATTTCTCTATAGGGCGCAAATCAATTCTCTGTCCCAATGAAATTGATTGTTCTTCCTTCTTTGAGTCAATTTCAGTGTATGTAAGAATTAATTATTTCCTGTCTCCAACCTCTTTACCATTCTACTGTATTGTTGTTCTCCCCATTCTCACCATGTACTTCTTTATGACATATAAATTTACCCCATTTTGTTTCTTTTCCCATTTCTCATATTAACTTTTTTTCCTTCCAGTTTTATATATATATATACATAATGTGTGTGTGTCTTGGCATTTCATCCTATACAGTTTGTCACTGTGTCCTCTATGTATAATTCTTTTAGTTAACTAGGTGTAATAACAATTTTTAAGAATTACCAATATCCTCTTTTCTTGTAGGGACACATATCACTTTAAGTTATTGGGTCCCTTAAAAAAGGGCTTTTTAATGTTTTTCCCCCTTTCTTAATAACCTTTTGCTGATTCTCCTTAGTTCTGTGTTTGGACATCAAATTTTTGGTTCAAGTCCTGTCTTTTCTTTATGAATGCTTGGATGTCTTCTATTTTGTTAAATGACCATACTTGTCCCTGCAAGAATATAGTTAGTTTGCTGGATAGTTGATTCTTGGTTGTAGACCTAGTTCCCTTGCTTTTCAGAATGTCATATTTCATGTCTTTTGATCCTTCAATGTGGATGCAGCCAGATCCTGCGTTATTCTCACTGTGGTTCCATGATATCTGAATGACTTCTTCTTGGCAGCTTGTAATATCTTTTCTTTGTTCTGATAGTCATGAATTTGGCTATAACATTCCTGGGTGCTCTCAGTTGGGGATTAAGTACAGGAGGTGATCTGTGGATTTTTTCAATCTCCACTTTTCCCTCTTGCTCTAGAATGTTGGGGCAGTTTTCTTGGATAATTTCCTGAAAAATGATGTCCATGCTTTTTCTTTTGTCATGATCTTCCAGTAGACCAATGATTCTTAAATTGTCTCTCCTGGAATGATTTTCTAAATCTTCTGTTTTGTGGATGAGGTGTTTCATATTTTCCTCAATTTTTTCATTCCTTTCATTTTTTTTTATAGTTTTCTTCTGCCTTGTGAAGTCATTTGCTTCTAGTTGTTGGATTCTAGTTTTTAAAGATTAAATTTCATCCCTGGCTTATGGTCATCCTTATCCTTCTGATCTTTCATTTCCTTTGCCCCATTTACAAGCTCATTAACTTTGGCTTTCAAGCCACTATTTTCTGTTTTCAGATTATTTATATTTATTTTACTTTTTAAGTTATTTTCCCAGTTTTCTTCAGCCTCTCTCAATTGGTTTTTTGCATTGGATTTTGAGTTCTTCCAAACCCTGTGTCCAATTTGCTAAAGTTCCTATGTTTTTGTTTGGTATCCCTTGATTCTCTTCTGTTTCATTTGCTCTTTGTTCATTGCTTGGATAGAAGTTGTCAATTGTAATTTCTTTTTTTTTCACCCTTCTTTCCCCCTTTTAGCTGCCTGTAGTCTTACTCCTCTCATTATATGCTGCATCTGTGGGTTTGTTCCTTTCTGTCCTGAAGGGGATTCTTCTCTTCTCTGCTGATTAATCAGGTTAGGCTGATGGTATTAATGAGCCCTGAGGTCAGATCTTCCCCAGCTGGCTGCAGAAGCTGAAAAAGAGTTGGTCTTCTCACTTGCTTGTAGTGTGTTGTAGCCTTTGCCCTTGGAGCTTAGTCAGCAATGCTCTCAAATAAGTCTGTGGAGGAAGGGTGTTGGGTCATGAGCTTCCCTGCCCTCTGGAGACTTCTTATTTGCCTTATTGATAAGATTGAGCCAGGATTGATGAGTTGATCTGCAAAGCTGGATGTGCCCTGAGGCCAAAAGCTCCAGAAGGTGGGGGGGCAAGATTAAGCATTTTGGCTACTACTGGGCTGCCTCCTCCCCACTTCTCCTCCAGCTGCCTCTAAGCTGCCTGTGTTCAATGCCCTGAGCCTGGCACAATTTTACTGGCAATGTATTCCCTCTGGACTAGTGCCTATGCCTGCCCAGATGTTCCAGACAGCACTGGAAGCTCAGTTCTGTAGGTGGGGTAGGGGTCCTGGGACCATCCTTCTTCCTTCCCCTTAAGCTCATGTGTTCTAACTATCAAACTTTTTGGGGGGCATAATTTTTAAGATAGGTCCAGGAGGAAGGTTTTCTAGTTCTGTCCTGTTGAAAGATTTGGTTTTCAGTCTTCTCGAAGCATTGTGTTTTTGATCAGTGAAGAAGGGCTTATAGATATCTGAGTTGTTGCTGTCTCTAATCCGCCATCTTGACTCCACCTCTTGAAAAAACCTTTTCCATTGTAAACCATAGGTCCTTATGGATGCTGGGTTTGTCAGCAGATTGATTGAGGTCACATGTTGCCTCACTGGTCTTTTGTTCCTTTTTGCCTTTGTTAATTGTCACATAGATGATGATGGATAGATTCCATCAAACTGATTGCAACCAGTATACAACCTTTGGAGAATTTAATGAGCTAAAAATCTCAATTTAGTTTATTGGGTCTTCATAAGTGATTTTCAGATATCTAGTAGCACCACTGTCTCTGACTGATCATTTGCCCACCTTTGAGTTGTTTGTAACAAGAAGTAAGGGCCCATTTAGTAGTTGAAGTGAAGTGTAATAGCACTATTGTATTCCCCACCTTTGCATTTATAAAAATATAATGGATGAGACATCTGAAGTGATTTTCACTATTGTAGTCTTCCCTTGCACACTGCAATGGATGGGACATATAAATAAATGCTTTTTACACTATTACAGTCTCATACCAAAGGAAGGGGATTTCCCAAGGAGCTTGTTAACAGACTTACAATCTCATCTAAGAGGTGGAAAGGTTTTCCTAGGGGGCATGGTAGCCCCTGGATGGCTCCTGAGAGGCAGCATTATCCATAGTGACTCCTGGATGCTTTTTTATATTTGTATCTCTTCAGCTTACTCTGTCCTTGCACCAGAATGATCTAGGTTCTTGGTGACATTTTAGACACAAAAGGTTTTCATCAGCAGTACAGAGGTTTTTTTTTGGGCTCTTCTGCCAAATTTTGGAATGATGGCAGTAACAGACTTTGTTAAAAAATATCTCAGGCAAGGTTAAAAGATTTACTAGATCTGGAGAACTTGTGAAAAGTATCCATGAGCTTCAGTGGCTATAGAGACTCATGTGAATCATAATGATAGAGAGTTTGTTTGCTATTGTCATTAAATGGGCTCTTGTGATTTTGGGGGATTTGGGTACTTCTTTGAATGTGTATTGGTTGTTGTACTACTGTTTTAAAAAGGTGTTACTTGGTAAAAATTTTGTGTACTCACAATGTGAATCTGGTTATTTGAAAAGGAAATGCATCTCATTTTTGTCTGAGAAATCTTTGTATGCTGCTTCTACTTGGCTAACACTTTTTTACTGATTGTGAACTATAAATTTTTTTTTATTTTATTTTTGTTTTTTCTTGTGAGTCAGGAAACTCATTCCCTTCCGCCTCCTGCATAGCTTGACCTATTTCTCAACATTCCTCACATAACAGAGTTATACCAGGTTTGTGTCCCTGTACATGCAGTACTTCAATAAAAACGAGGGGGCAGGGCTTTCAGTTTTTGGAACAAGAGTGGGAACAGAGCAGGCAAGTATGGGGGAAATAGGAAGGGACTGGTAGCCTAGGCAACTCAGGGTTAGGTTACTTAGAGGAATGATGAAAGTTAAAACTATGATTCTCTCCCCTTTCTAATTAACTTTATAAAATATATATCTGGATAGAAATATCATTTCAATTCTTATAGATGGGAACCACATTGGTTGTTTAAGACCTTTAATTTTCTTCTGAGATAAGTTTTGAGTAAGTGCTTCGGTAAGCATAAGTGAATAGAAGAGGCTTCAGTTTGCTTGCCTGCCTGCATATGTGAAATGCACCTTGGCTGAGAAAGAGAAGCAGAGCCACCCAGTGTACTTTCCTGGATCTGATTAGTGAGACCCTCCCTCCCCCCATTACTTTAGTGTAGATGGGGATGGGACAGTAGAGAAACAGGACCTAGCTTTTTGCCCAAATGGAACTGGAGGTTTATAGGACCCAGGCATGGGAGTTGCTGTGCCCACTGACAGTCTGACTTTCCTTGGGCTCATGAAAAGGCAGACACCTATTTCTTCCCAACCTCTGTACTCTCCCCAAGGCTCAATACAGGGCAGGAAACTGACAGAGGCTCCCAGATGCATGCTGCCTTTGCTCAGCTCAGCACAGTGGAGCTCACAGCAGTAACCCTCCCACCCCCCAATCCCAAATGGGACAGAGCCTTTTGTAAACAGCCCAGTGTCTGCCTGACTTTCCCTGCTGGATATACCTGCAAGGCCACTGCTTCCAGGACCTAAGGGAAACAAACACTCATTAAATTAATACTGGGGGTCCTTCCAGGCTGTGAACTAGAGTTACAAGTTCCCTGCCCCCTCCCCCCACACTTTGAAAATACATGTACACTGACTAACCTCTGGGGGAGGGGAAATGAAATGCAATTTTATAAGGAAGTTCTATTTTGAATTTTCTCTCTCCCTCCCCCACCCTAAAACTTTCCTTGTATATTGCCTGCTTCTTTTTAGCATATCAAAGAGTTACATTTTCTTTCTATTCCTTTATCCACCTAAACCCTCTAGTTTCAGTTTTTTGTTTGTTTGTTTGTTTGTTTTTTGTCTCTCCCTTCCCCCTCACACACATTCCTTTCTCCCTGCTTTTTCAGATGAGGCCTACCCGCAAATGCATTACACTCTACATATATTTATAGCACCACCTACTGTCGAGAATTAAAACTGCAGGAAAATAAAAAGAATTTGTTTGCCACTGCTACTAGTGATCTGAAATGATATTAAATTGAATACATTCAAATAAAAGAATTATTAATAGTTACATATTAATAATATTGAATTAAAATTAAAACCAAATTTCTAAAATTGAACAGAGCCAACATTAAATCAAATTAGTTACATGCAATATTAAGGAATAATTTTATAACATAATAGTAATAATAATACTATCAATAACAATAATTATATTTTCCATAACTATTATTAATCACTGCCTCCTATCATTAATTACTAATAATTATTATTGATGATTGATACTTATTTGTGATTATTTATTATTATTAACAATAAGAAAAATAAATGCATATTATTAATTATCAATAACAATTATTATAAATGTGCATTGTTATTCATTATTAATAGCAATAATAATTACACTAAATGCATATTCATTATTGATACTTTGCTATATTACTGTTTCCTTACATTAGCTTTTTGTTTTAAACCTCCACTTATTCCTTTCCACAATAACATTGAAGAAATTTGTGTCTCCATTTTTTTATGTTTTAGGAACTTTTCATTATTTAAGCTGACCATTTAGCAATACTCAAACTACCTTAAATAGCTAGATTAAGACAGACTTTACAATATGGGAAATACTGTAACAAATCAAGGGAAATCAGGAAATATTCCTCCTGATTCACCCCTGCATACACTTTTTTAATTCTTGGCATGATCCTAATTTGCCTAAGGAGAATTGGATGACAAAGAAAGAATCTAGAAAGCTTTGTAAGGCATGGATGAAAAATTCATTTACCAGGCCAAAATATGGCTTTTTTTGACTTCACGATCTTAAAAGATTTGAACTTAACCATTAAAAACAAAGATTCTAAAAATTATAAATACTGGTTCTTGTGGGTATGTCATGTTGATAAATCGACCATTTCCTCTAGTGAGGAAACCATTGTTTCTTTGGAACCAAACCATTCTAGCTTAACTCCTTCAGTGAAATCTAGCAAGAAACACACTCTATCATCCCACCTGCCCTGTGAGAAGGTTTTACCTTATACTGACCCAAACAAGGACTTGAGCCCCTCAGTTCCTCTCCCTGTCAAACCTTGCTCCTCCCCTACTCCTCCCATCCCCTTTCCCCCAATCTACCTCTCTACCCTCCCTTAACATCCCAACACTCATGCTCTCCTTCTAACTACCCACTGCCCACCCATCTCCCCTATCCCCACCTCTACCATCCCTACTTCAATCCTTTTCTGTATCCTCCTTTCCACCCACCTTACTATGACTCCTGTAGACCTCACCCATCCTACTCCTCTCCACCCAAAACAGGTCCTACCCCCTTCTCTCCACCCCATCCCCAACCCCTCCCCTGTTCCTCTCCACCCCAGCCCCAGCCCCACCCCTGATCTTTTCACCCTGCTTTCTCGCACCCTGAACAGCCTCTCTCTCTCCATTCAACCACCCCACCCCGTTCCCCTACTGGCCTCACTATAGCCCATTCTATTGAACTCCAGAATACAGGCCAAGCAGCATTTACCACAGATGATTCAAATAAATAACAGATGTGGAAATTTATTAAACATTAGACATCATACACCCTTTTCTACACAGGACATTGAGAGATTCAATAAAAAAAATTCACTCCTTTGAAACCGAGCCTATATTGTTAATAAATAGGATTGAGGCCATTTTTCATACATATAATCCAAGACAGGTTGATGTGGAAGATTTACTCCAGGCCTTGCTAACAGAAAGAGAAAGGAATAAGATTCTTTTGTTGTTGTTGTTGTTGTTGTTATTCAGGCCCAGGGAGAGAGAACAACTCACTGGCCAACTGAAGATCCCAAATGGAACCCAAATTCAGAGCAAGATTACTCACAACTATGCCAGGCTAGAAATGAATTGCTAAAATCTATGAAAGCCTGTTCTGATAGGCCTAGTACATGGACTAAATTTGAAAATCTTTAGCAAGAAGACCATGAAAACCCATTCCAGTTCACGGATAGACTTATTGAGCTGGGTGGAAGTTATATAGAGCTCGATCTTGATAGGGAAAAGGATGTTAGACAGATCAGAATACAATTGGTAAAAAACAGTTGTAAGGTAGTTAGGAATTCTTTTATGAGTAGCTGTCCAAACTGCCTACTATAGACCTTGAGGACTTAAAAAGAGTAGCAGTTTATGCATTAGAGGGACATAAGGAAAAGAAGGAGAATACTGATTTAGTGGAAGAATTTAGGAAGGAAATAAATGAATTTACTGCTAAACAGGGAGAGAAGGATAAAGAGAACACTACTTTAGTGGAGAAATTGAGAAAGGTAATAAAAGGATTGACATAAACAATTGGAAAAGTAAATCAAGGAGAGGTCTTAGCTCCCTTATGAGAATCCACAAAACAACCACTAACATGTTACTTTTGTGGAAAAGTGGGTTATGTAATTAGGAAGTATAAGAAGAGAAATCAGGAAAGTAGGAATGGAAATTTCAGGAATAGTAATATTGGTAGGAGGAATAATTATTCAAATGAGGCAAATCAAGACTCATACCCAAACATCTGTACTCAGTGTGGGAACTCCCCTCAGTATGGGGTACCCCAGAGGTGAGAACAAAGGGATTTAGATGACTGATTGTACATGGGAGGGGAAGGAACCTCAAAGAATCCGTAGGTGAATTTTTAAGCCTTTTCAGACCTCATTGCCTTATTTATGTTAACTCTTTTAGTTTGATCCCCTCCCCAGAATGAAGAAGGCTATGTAACAAAATTCTAAATATAGGATATATGTAATTTACTGTTAACCACATCATAAGTTATTAACATTGAAATATTCTATTACATTGTCTTTATTTGTACCTCCCCTATGATTATACTGAAGAATATCTTTGTAAAAAGCCCATGAACAGCATTTTGTTCCTTTTGGCTTTTGTCATTGTCACACAGAGATGACAGATAGACCCCATCAAATTGGTTTCAACCTGTATACAAATTTTAGGATTTTAATTGTCTAATAATTTAAATTGATTTTAATGGGTCTTCAAAATTGATTTTCAGATACCTGGGCTCATCCCTATCTCTGAATGATCATTTATTTGTTTGTCTCTGAGTTGTTGGTAACATTCAAATTCAGGAAACAAAATTATCTTTCCCTAAGGGGAGATATTGACTGCAATGCTGACAGGTTTCTTCTGGGCTAAAACCCAAATGTCTTTTCAGCTCACAGAGAGTAGTCTATCTTCCACCTTCTGGTCAAACAGCCAGAGAAGGAATGAATTCTCAGCTCACGCTTCTTAACTGCTCACTCCAAGGTTCCTTTTGGAACACAGTCTCCCCTCCTCCACTTATTGGACATTTCAGAGTTTTGAGCTCCTTGCTTTTCTGCACATCCATTTTTCACTTCTCAAATATCTTCATTTACACACCTTTTGTGTTTAGACTCTGCTTTCCTAACACATTGTCACATGAAATATGAACTGTGAAATTATGATTTTTTAAATTACTTTTTTCTCTTCATGTTTGTAATAGGATATTTGATTTTTCCATGAAATTTTTCCATGAAAAATTTACATGAAATCAGTATTGATGTTTTTATTTTTTACTTGAAGGATATAGTTTACAGTATAAGTTTATAGTATCTATTAGCCCTGGTAACTATGCATACGCAAAGGTTTCAGACTATGGAAACCTGCAATACTTTTATAAATGTTATGGGACTTTGTTTAATGATTATGTTTGATTCCAAGAGAAGGGAACAAAAGAACCACTATACAGTGCCAAGTAGCACAAGGTCAGAAAGGACCAAACCCAATCCAGGGAGGATTGTTGAACTTCTGTGCCAATATGAAAGACCTAGAACATAGTGTGAGAATTGAGATTGAGGCTCTTGACATATGTTAAGATGCAGGACTCCCTGGTACCACATTCCATGTGCAATATTCTGAGTAAAGTACCTTAATTTGGCTATCATCCTGGTTCCCCCTATCTCTGACAGTGAAGATACAATCAGACCAGGGAATGATTTTTCCCATTTTCTGCTAAAGCCTAGTCTTTTCTCTCTTATAGTATGGCAATTTTCTGTAGTCCTGGCTGCAAATGGGTAAAGTGCTATATTGCTGCTATTGTACTTACAGGTTTGTGGTACATAAGTCACTTTAATTGGTCCTTGTTATGATTCAAGAACCTTTACAGGTTTATTTTTTACTCAGAATTTTATACACATAAGATTTTTATTTTATTTTTTTATCATTTCTGTACTTATTATATTTATACAGAATTTCATATTTTTTTTACTTTTTTATTTGGGATTTTTTGGGGGTGGTTTGTTTTTCTTTTGACAATTTTTTCATATACCCCATAACTCAGTCTTGTATCCCAGTGTGATTCTGGTGTTGGTCAACACCTACCTCAGTGTAATTATCCTAAAATTCAAGGTTTAAAAATTTTGGAGAAATTTCAAGAAAAGAAACTTGCCAACACCCCTAATCAAGAAAGTGGATCCTTTTGGAGAAGGTGCTACAAAAATGCCTAAAGAAGCCACACACTGCATCAAAAGATCCAGAATGAACTTTGGGACATAATGAACTGAATTGAAGGGGGTTGAATACACTTGTCCTGAATGTAAACTCTTATGCCAAAGGAAACTATCCCCTAATTGCTATTTTTGTCAATATGTCTATCAGTCAGTTTTTGTATTTTACTCTCATCTCTATTGTAATTTCTGCTTAGAAAAATGCAATATTGTATGTACTTTTAGCTAGAAGAAATTTAGAGTTATAAGAGAGTTATGTTTAAATGATCCATTGGGGATATTGATCTCTCAAAGGATCACAGGGGGGTTTGTGTCAAGGAAGTTCATTCTCTCCCCCTTCTGAGTAGCCTGACCAGTCCATCAACATTCCTCACATAACACAGTTAAGCCAGGTTTGCATCCTTTTTCATGCTGTACATCAATAAAAGTGAGGGGCCAGGGCTTTTGGTTTTTGGAACAAGCCTGGGAACAGAGCAGGCACCTGTAAGGGGGAAAGAGGAAGGGATTGGTAGGCAGGGCAACTCATGGTCAGATTACTTAGAGTAATGATAAGATTTGAAACTATGATTCTCTACCCTTTCTAATAAACTTAATAAAATATATTTCCAGTTAGAAAGAAGAGTATTTGAGGATTTTTTTCTTCTCTCATTTGTTGTACTTGAAGCACATGTAACCATTATTATTATATATTTTTTAATTTTGCACTGAGATAAATTTAAAATGTCCATTAACCCTAATATCAATGCAGACCTGAGTTTTAGACTATAGAAACCTGCCAAAGATTGTTAGATGTTATAGGACTTTGGTTAATGATGGTGTCTGATTCCAAGAGAAGAGATCACAAAAGAGCTATTACACAGTGCCAAGGAGCACAAAGTTAACCTGCACAGTGCCTATGAACACAAGGTCAAGGAGACCGATCAATCCTGGTGGGATTGATGAGATTATGTATCAAGACAAGAGACTTGAACTTATTTGGGGGTTTGAGGAACCAGCTGTTTGCAATGTCAGACACAGGCATTCTTTGTGCCAGATCCAGATCTCTGCCAAGTACCTCAGTTTGGCTGCCATTTTGGCTCCCCTATTCCTGAGAACAAAGGTAAAATCAGACCAGGGAGTGATATTTTCCTTTCTGCTTAAAAAAATCTAGTCCTTTTTCTTTCTTTTATGGTCTGGCAATTTTCTGTAGTCTTAGCTGCCAATGGATAAGTGCTAAATTGTTAAAATTGCTACTATAGGTTGTAGGACATAAAATACTTTAATTGGGCCCTAATTTTAGGACCTGTCATAAGCTTATTTTTTCTTACTTCAGAATTTTTACACATGAGACTTTGATATTTTATGTTTCATCCAGAAGTTTCATCCTTTTTTATTTAGGTTTTTTGGATGTTTTTGATTTTCTTTTGACAATTGATTCATCTACCTCATAACTCAGCTAAGTATCCTGGGGTGATCTGTGTGTTGTCAACACCCTCCTCAGGGGGATTATATTATTGTCATAAAATTCTAGATTCATACATTTTTTTCTTGTTTTAGAGTAATTTTATTGCTACCTTCCCTGAATCAAGAAAGTGAACAGTTTGGAGACGTCACCATGGAGATGCCTGAAGAAACTATACATTGCATCAAAAAATATAGAATGAACATTGGGATTTAGTGTAACTTACTGTGGGGGGTTCAATGCATTTGTTGTGAATGTACATCCTTATGTAAAAAGGGACTGCTCCCTAATTGGCTTTTTGTCAATGCACCTAGCAATCATTGGTTTTGTTCCCTTTATTTTATTTATTATTTCCCTCTTATTCCCAAATTATTGTAATTTCCCCTTAGCAACTGCAATATTGTATGTACCTCTAGTTAAAGATCTTCACAGATATAAGTTGGTTATATGTATTGATACATTGGGGAAACCAGGTATGGAAATCTGGGAGATTTCTACGTGCTTGTTTTCTAATGGAATAACAGAAGGGATTATAAAATAGAATCTGTTCCCCAGAACATTAAGTCCCAGAATTCCATGTTTCTTCACACATTACATGCAAACATAGGGAGGATATAAGTTTTGTGTAGCTCCATCCCTTGCTCTCTCTTTTCCCCTAATTGGAGTTGGGAAAATGGGTTTTGCGCCAGGGAGGAGAATCTACAAATGTGGGTTTACTTTTTGTTAGATAATTAGATTTGAACTTCTAATTCTTTTAGTTTATTTTTGTTTTACTTCAAGTGATTATTAATAAACTTTATAAAATATACTACTTAGAATTATTAGATATTAATTTTAATTTTATACTCACATGTGTTTCTTTGGTTCTGTGGGCTTTAGAGTATTGTTTGCAAATGAGTCCACTGAGACCAAACCTGGAGTCTAGTATTCCACACACATTACCATTCACAAATAATTGAACACACTTATGTCCCAGGGTGTAATTAGAATAACAAAATACCTCCTGACTTCAGTAGTACAATGCTTGCAACTATGACTCAAAAACCATTTTGAAAATATAGCATGGCAGGATTGCAGGAAAATGGCAGAGTAGAGTATGGGACTAACTTGGTCCTAATTCCCCCACAAAAAATTAAAAAAAAATAATTCCAGATAATGGATATTAAAAGCAACAAAAAGAAGCATCAGGAGTAAAGCAGAGGAGTTAAGGAAAAAAGATTTCTGATCTCCCTGGCCTCATTATCACCTGATAGTACAAACCCCAAGGGATCAACACGCCATAAGGTCTGGCATCAGGGCAAAAGCCTCACCTTGACTGCTTGACCTAGGAGCTTACATCCCATGGAAATATAATGGTGGGATCAATAGGCAGTGAGCCTGGGAGCAGCTGTGTGGGCAGCAGCCTTGGGTCCAGAGATCTCCACTCACACACAATTGTCTGCTGAAAAGGGAAGGTCTTTGGGGCCCAGGTGTGGTGATCAGACACCACCTTTGTCCAAGACTTCAGTTTTGGAAGACTAGGAGTGTTGCTCAGGGGCTGGAGCCCTCCTGGCTGAGATCATGCACAGGACAGTTAAGTTCTTGGAAACCCATTAAGGGGGAAAATGAGATGTACCCTTTATAGGAATGGATGTAAATGGAGAGAAGAGATAGAACACATAGGAAGAGAGATGATTGTCAGAAGGAGAGACAGAATGCACAGAGAGGATGCTGGGGAGGGTTTCAACGGGTGAGGAGGAGGAGATGCCTGAACCCTGGAGGAGAGTGAAGGAGGATCCTGAACTCTGCTGTGAAATTGATCATCTCATCAAATAGCCTGAAATGTCCCAAAGTGATTGCTGTGACTCTTATATAAAATCAATCATCTAAAACACCTTCCCATGAACCTTTGGTAGTCAGACAAGACTCTGGATATTGACCCAAATAGTATTTTATCTTAGGAGGGCAGTCTGTCTGTCTGACCAGAAGAATTAGCTATCTCTACTACCTCAAGATTCAAATTATACTTAGGTGCTTAGGGATATTATGTATAGATTAGGAGAAGAAGAATTTCCTAGTAGGACTGATCCCAGCTGATGACCACAGCTGAGGACTCAAGACCAGTCTGAAGGGAAAAGCATAGGGTTATCCTTAATACCTCTTTCCTACACCTTTCCTTGACTTATCTCAGTAATAAACCATTGTTATTTCAGCAGATATGCTGTCAGATAAGTCTTTGAAATATCTCAAAGAGATAGAGGGTCATAGGGTGTTATAGGGTGTCAGTTCTAACAGACTTGGGTTAAGCAAAAGGTCCAAGGCCATCCCCCATTGCTGACATCTTGGCAGACTGATATCATGAAGACATCAAAGGGTGCTTGGCATTTAACTAAGTCCAGGCAAATCATCTATACCTTACCCTTTAGTTTTCTTTATCTGAATACTGGATCCTGTCTCATCCTGTATTGAGTTTCCATCACAGGAACATATCCTTAAGTTCCTCTGGTCAGTGAGAAAGCCAACCCGGTCAGGCTCATACTTCTTCAAGCCTAGCTAACAAAATAACATCAAGATAAGGGGTTTTATTTTCTCATTCTTACACCTTGAAATGGCAGAAATATAAGAGGAAAAATGGATCTACTTGGAGCACCTGAAGTCAATCACAAGCTGGAATTTGAGAGGTACAGGAACTACATTTGCCCAGATTGTAGAAATTGGAAAAACTAAGCAGGGAACAGGAAATACTAAACATAAAACTCCTGAAACCCAAGGAATCATCCTCCAAACCCTGTGAATAAATCTGTCCCTGCAAAAAAACAAAAACAAAAACAAAAAAAAAACTAACAATTAAACCTATTAGTGGGACTGATAAAATTTAAAAAAAAAAATAAATAAAAAAATAAATGTAAGCAAAAGGAAAAGAATACAACTACAGCTAAAGATAGCCATTATGGGAACAGAGAAGACCAGGGTTCAAATTCAGAAGACACTGAAGTTAAAACCCTTACTTTCAAAATAGTGAAGAAAAGTATCAACTAGAAAAAGTCCACAAAGCTTAGAAAAGACTTCAAAATCAAAATAGGAGAAGTTAAAGGGGGAAAAACAACTAGAAATAATAAGTACACTTAAGGAAATTCAAGATAATTTAATCACTAACTTTGAAAAAGATCCAGAAACTCAGGAATAAAAAAAACTCATAAAAATTAGAATTGGATAAGGGAAAGTTAATGATTCCCCAAGGCGATAAGAAATAACAAAGCAAAGTCAAAGGAATAAAATAATAGAAGAGAATATAAAACATCTAATTACAAAAAAAATGACCTAGAAAATATATAAAAAACAATATAAGAATTGTTGGCTTCCTGGAAGATATGATTTTTAAAATAAAGGTTTAAACACTATACTCAAAAAAATCATTAAGGAAAATTGTTGGAACTTCAAGAACTAGAAGTTAAAATACAAATTGAAACAAGTCACAATCACTACTACAAAGAGATACCAAGATGAAAATGCCAAGAACCATGATTGTTAAGTTGCATTAACTCCCTAGTTAAGGAGAAAACAATATAAGCAGCAAGAAAAAAAAAAACAATTTACTACAGTAAGAAAACACAAGACTTATACGGTTCAAAATTAAAAGAATGAAGGGTATGGAACACAATATTTGGAAGAGCAAAGGAGCTGGCTTTATACCCAACAATAAAATACTCAGCAAAGGTAAGCATAATAACACAATGGTAAAAAATGGATATTTAACAAACTAAATGTGTTTCAATTATTCTTGGGAGAAAAGCAGAATCAAGTAGAAAATTTGATTTAAAAGAATCCTAGGAAGGTAAAAATGAAATACAAATTATAAGGTACCTGGCAAGGTCAAATTGTTTACTTCTAATATGGGAAAATGTTATTGATAACCCTAAAGAATGACATTTCTACTTAGGTAGTTTGAAAGAACACATATAGACAGAGGACTTAAGGTCAAGTTGAATATAATGGAATGAATTATAATAAAATAGAAATAAGATAGAAGAGGCAAAATGGAACAATTATTTCATATGAAAGACATGAGTGGAAGACTTGTCAAAGATGAAATGGAAAGAATTGATGAAGGGCTAATACTAGAACACTATTTTCATCAGAATTGAGTTAAAGATAGAACAATATATACGAATAGAAGGGTAAAAGTCTTCTTAATATAGAGAGAAAGAAAAGTTGTAGGAATAGGATAAGGAAAGGACTAAGAGATCCCTGAGAGTAAAGGATTAAGAGAAAGAAAAAAGAAAGAAAAAAGAGGTCAAGGACATAAGAAATTGGAGGGATGTTGAGAAACAGGAGGGCAAGATGAGGGGACAGGAATGTCTTTCAGGATAAGATAAGGCAGGCTTGGACCCGCAGGCTTGTCTGCGGGTCCTATCCAAAGCCAGGGGCAAGGTAAAATGAAAGAATAAAACAAAAGGACACCTGTCACTAGCAAGCTTCTCATAGTCTTTATTCTATCATGCTCTCCTTCAACAGACTTCAGGCTACTACTTACTCTCTCAGGCTTTGGCTGTTCCAGCCTCTCAGTCAGAAGTAATGTGCATATTTATCTACTCTTTACCAAGGTAGCTCATTAAGGGAAGCAAATGGTCAACACAAAAGGTTTTGACTAGAGCTTGACCCCTGGAGTCAGGGAGGAGATTTCTCTCTACTTTCACATTATTATACTCAAGGTTACTCTTTCTTGTAGTTGTGCCCTTTTCATGACCCTTTTACAGGAATGTCAGGAGAAGATGGGAAAACGTTTGGGGCATTTAACACCTTGGTCCCCACAGTACCCCACAATAAGGGATGGATTCTTAGGAGGGAAATTCATATCAAGAAATAAAAGAGTGGGGTGAGGGATGAGGAAGGACATTTGGAGGTAGAGATAGTATAAAAACTAAAAATTAAGTGGAAAGGAACAAGGGAAAGACTCTAAAAAGGGTGGGTTGAATCAATTCTCCAGAGTGTGAATTGGAGATATAGGGGACAGCAAAAACTGGGCTTCTGAGGAAAAACATGTCAAAAGGAGAGGAAAAGGGAATAAATTCAAGAAAAAATAGAATGGAAGGAAATATACAATCAATAATAAAAACTGAATGTAAATGGGATTAATTCAATCATAAAACTAATAAAATAGAAATGGATAGCAAAATCAAGTCAAAACCCAACAATATACTCTTCATAAGAAACACAATTAAAAATAAGAGACAAATATAGAATAAAACTAAAGGGCCATGGCAAAATAAATTATGCTTCAGCTGATAAAAAATAATCAGGAATTGCATTCATTATATCTGACAAAGTTAAAGCTAAAATTGATATAATAAAAATAGATAAACAAGGAAACTATATAATGTTAAAAGATACCATAGATAATAAAGCATTATCAGTCTTAAAGCTATATCCACCAAATGCTATATTATTCAAATTTTAAAGGAAGAATTTGAGGAGTTACAGATGGAAATAGAGAACAAAACAATAAAAATTAAGGACTTCCTCTTAAAATTAGATAAATATAAACAAAAAACAATAAGAAAACAATGGAGATGAATAGAATCTTAGATAAATTAAATATGATCTATATGAAGAAAATTGAAAAGGAATAGAAAATAATATACCTTCTCAATAGTATATAATACCTTTACAAAAATTGACCACATATTACAATACAAAAACATTATAGTTAAATGTAGAAAAGTAAATATAATAAATTCATCTTTTTAGACCATAATACAATTTAAATTATGTATAATAAGGGACTATAGGAACATAAAGCAAAAAGTAAATGGAGACTAAATTACTTAATCTTAAAGAACAAGTAGATTATTTCATTAAAAAAAAAGAAGGAATGGTTTACAAAGATCTAAGCTTTTGAGGGAAGAACTCACTTATGATTAAAATTGCTGAGAAAATTGGAAAACAGTATTACTAGCAGAGAATAGGCATAGACAAACATCTCTCACTATATGCTACGATAAAGTTAAAATGGATTCTGAATCTATAAATAAAGTTTAACAACATAATAAAAATAGGAGAACATGGAAAAGTTCACCTGTCAGACTTATGGATAAGGAAAGAATAAATGGCCAAACAAGCAATAGGACATTAGAATAAAGAAATTTATGATTTTTATTGCATTAAATTAAAAAACAAAACCAATGCAACCAAGGGGTTAGAAAATGTAATGGGGTTATTATAAAAGGTTCAATTTAAGAATAGGGTCACCAGGGATTTTAATTTTTTAAATTTAGGAACTGCCTGCAATTCCTATATAATAAAGTTGTGGGTGGTGTCCTGAGAAGGAGGAAGGAGACTGAAAGAAAATAGGTAAATAATAAAGACTCAGAGACAACAAGTTAAAACACATGGGGAGTCATGATCTCCGTGGATATTTCCCATGAGCAATGGTGCCAGAGAATTAATGGGAAATATGAGGAATCAGAAAACACGTGGGGAGTAAGAACTCCATGATTCTTCCTTTGGGCAAGAGTGCAGGAGAATTAATAGGAAACATGGGGGTGACAGCATCGCCAGAAATGATAGGCCATGAGGCCATAAGGCCTCTTCTTCCAGAAGAGGCAGAAGGATTAACAGCAAGATCCAGAGATGTAAGAGAGAGATTTGCGCTTGTTCCCCCGCTTTTATTGGGTATTCTAGGAATGTGGAGAGGGAGGTGATAAATGAATACCTAACATGGCATAGGTTTTAACATTGGTTGGATTGAAAATGACGAAATCAAAGTGGTGGAGATTATCCTGACATGCGCCTTGGAAAGGAATGTGGTCTGACAAGGTGTGAGCTAGGAGAGCTAGGATACTGCTGCCGTGTAACTTCCCGCTCATATCCTTAGGACTGAAGATTTAGAAAAGCAATAATCAATACTTAACATGGCAATGAGTTTGGCATATGAATATATAAGACACAATATCAATACATCAATCATACTTCCAAGATGATAACATGCCTGGTATGCTAAATTAAATGTTTAAAAAAATTAATTTAATTAATTTCAAAGAAATTTATTTTAACAATTTATTTATCAAATATTGAAAGAGGAAAAGTAAGAAAATCAGAGAGAGAAGAAAACCAACACAGTAGCATTGAAGATGAAAAGGGTGACTCTACCATGAATAAAGATGAAACTAAAGCAATTATTAGGAGTTATTTTGCTCAACTAATATGCCAACATATTTGACAATGTAAATTAAATGGAAAGATATCTATAAAAAATAAATTGTTGGAAATATATAAATAAATCTATTTTAGAAAAAGAAATTAAACAGGCTCTAAATGAATTTCATAAAATAAAGCATCAGTACCAGATGGATTTACAAATTAATTCTACCAAACATTTAAAGATCAACTAATCCCCATATTAAATTATTTTAAATAATATGTAAAGAAAGTTTTACCAAACTCCTTTTATGAAATATTATGGTGTTAATACCTAACACAATAAGACCAAAAACAGAAAGAAAATTACAGACAAAATTAATTAATTGATATGGATGCAAAAATCCTAAATATAATACTAGCTAGCTAAGGCCTACAATAATATACCACAAAGATTATACCTTGTGACCAAGCAGGATATATACAAAACAGAAATGTGGGGATAGTATGATATAAGTAAAACTATGAACATTATTGATGAAGTTAAAAACAAAAGCAATCAAAATCAAAATTATTATATCAACAATTACAGAAAAATCCTAAAATACTGGGAAGCTTTGTATATGGGAGTTTTTTCTTAAAATGATACAACACATTTACATAAAATAATCAGCAAATTTTTTTTTGTAAAGGAGATAAGTTAGAAGCCTTCACAATAACATCAGAAGTGAAGAAATAATGCCTATTATCACCACTATTATTCAAAAATTATAACTATAGCAATGAGAAGAAAAAGGAATTAAAAGAATTAGAATAGGCAATGAAGAAATAAAACTATAACTCTGTAGAAGTTATGTTGATATAATTAGATAATCCTAAAGAATCAACCAAAAAATCTAGTGAAAATAATTACTAATTTTAGCAGAGTTGTAGGATATAAAATAATCCACATAAATCATTAGCATTTCTTTATATTAAAAACAAAGCCCAGCCACAAGAGATAGAAAAAGGAATTTCATTTAAGTTTACTGTAGTTAATTAAAATGTTTGAATGTCTATCTGCTAAGAGAAACCCATGAATTATATGAATCTAATTATAAAACACTTTTAACAAATATTAAGTTACATTTAAATAATTGGAAAAATGTTCATTGCTCATGGGTTGGTCAAGCCAATATAATAAAAATAATAATTCAAAGTAAATTAATAATTTATTCAAGTGCCATACCAATCTAATTGCCCCAAAATTGTTTTACAGAAATAGAAAAAAATTCATATGAAAGAACAAAAGGTCAATTATAACAAAAAATCAATGGAAAAAATGTGAACAATGTTGGCATAGGTGTAACAAATATCAAACTATATTATAAAGCTGTAATCATCAAAACAATCCGGCACTCACTAAGAAACAGAGTAGTAGATCTGTGGAGTAGATGAGCTACACAATACATAGTAGTTAATGGCCTCAGCCATTTAGTTTTTGATAAACTCAAGGATCCAAGCTTATGGGACAAGAAATCACTATTCTACAATAACTGCTGGGAAAATTAGAAAAAAGGTATGATATAGCCTATGTATATACACTAACATTTCACACCCTATACCAAGATAAGGTCAACACAGATAAATAACTTAGACATAAAAGTTATTACCATTAGCAAATTAGAGGAGCGTAAAATATTATGTCTGTCAAATCTTTGGATAAGGGAAGAATTTATGACCAAACAAGAAACAGAAAGCATTATAGGATCTAAAATAGATAACTTTGAAAATTTTAAACTAAAATGGTTTTCCTCACACAAAACTAAAGCAGTCAAGTTTAGAAGAAAAGGAGAAAGCTGGGGGAAAATGTTACAATAATTTATCTCTAATGAAGGGCTAACTTCCTGTGCATCTATAGAACTGAGTCAAATTTATATGGATATACATCATCCTCCAACTTATAAATGGTCAATGGATATGAATAAGCAGCTTTCAGATGAAGAAATCAAGGTTATATATAATCACATGAAAAATGCTCTCAATACTTCTTGATTAGAGAAATGAAAATTAATAGAATACTGAGGTATGACTTCACATATATCAGATTGGTTACTATGACATTAATATTCTCCAGACTTGTGGTCTGCGAGTAACCCTAAGAACTCTCTTACCCCTTGGAAATGTGACCAGGGTCCTCTGTTCCCCTATACCTGCAAGTGCTGGTGTATGTTGATGTTCCCCCTTGCCCTGCAACTGTGCAACCAGACAGCAACCTGGTTCCTTTTATGGGCAATGCAACAAGAGTCTTACACCCAGACCTGGCAAAGGGGCCACTGTCATCTCCTTCTGAGTAGTTGTCCAACCCTCCCTTACCATCTGTGACTTTAGAGTTCCAGAAGCCTTGGCTGCTGCTTCAATTGTGTATGCTGCCTAGGCTGGGTCTGTCCTGCCTCATTGTGCTCCACCACCATCCTTGTGCACTAGATTCCTCATGACAGTCTTCTGAGTTCTTTGGAGTTGAAAATGACTTCACTTTATCTTTTTGTGAGTTATGCCTTTCCAGAATTCATTTTGATGCATTATATCATTGCTTTTTGGAGGGTAATTTGGTAGAAATCAGATAGGTCCATGTACCTTATTGCCATCTTTGACACTTATTCACTGTTGGCAGAACTGTGAAATGCTCTAGCCATTTTTAAGAGCAATTTGGAATCATACCCAGAGAATAATAAAACTCTGCATACCTTTGGACCCTGAAACAATTTTGCTAGGTCTGTTTCCCAAAGAAAAGGACCTATATGCTTCAAAATATTTATAAAAACTTTCTTTGTGGAATCACAGAACTGGAGAATATTAAGTATGGCCATCGATTGGAGAATGGCTCAACAAATTGTAGTTTATGATTTGATGGAATATTGCTGTGAAATAAGAAACAATGACAAGGTTAAATTAAAAAAAAAACTTGGTAAGGCATACATGGGATTTAATGAAGAATGATACCAGTATAATTAAGAGAACATTATATATAGCCACAAATTTAATATTGGAAGAATAAATTGTGAATGTTACCTCCACAGAATAACTGGAAAAATGAAAACATGAAAGACATAATCTTTCTATTTATTTATGAACCCATGTATGTCTACATATCTATCTATCTATCTATCTATCTATCTATCTATCTATCTATCTATCTATGCCTAATAAGGGATTCTATGATCTAGGAAAGGGAGGGGGCTGAGATACCTTGAATACACTCATTAATAAAATAAAAGATATAATGGTAGCTACATAGCCCATGTTCTCTCTCATGAAATTTCTTAATGATATCCTTTACTCTTACCCTTCTTCTGGAATGCTTTTGTAAACATACAGGTTCCTATTTCTTAGATTACCTGATTTTTTTATTATTAGAGAGTTATAGAACAAGTGTTTGTTGTGTTTTTTCATCTTCAGTTGCATCAGCTCTTTTAAACCAATGTGTATCCCATCCTGAGTGACATTGATATATGGATAAAGAGCATATTGTTGTTGAAAAAAGTCTATAGGATATCATTTTCCTCTACTAAATTGAATGCTTTTTCATAATTAAAAAAATAAACAGTGGGATCTTATATTCTCTGCATCTTCAAATCACTTATGAGATGAGAAATATGTCATCAATCACTGACTACAGTTTTCAAAAGCCTTCTTATTTTCCTATTAAAACCCTTTCTGAGGATGCTCTTAATTCATGGATAGGTGATCTGAACAATATTTGTATAGATAAGAAAGTACATACGAATGATTTTTTTCTCTTCATGATTGTTTTTTAGTACTGATAACATTTAAGGATTTTTTTCCCCCTCTCTCAATGTCTTTGGCATCTTTTTCTCTATCAGATACCTTGTATTTTGATCCCTTAATACTCTCAGATTGCTTCACATCCAGTATGGGATTTCCTCTCTACTATATATACTTGACCCAATATGCCTATTTTCCCCATATTTATTTTAGCTAGAGTGTAATTTCTGTTTGTGTACCTGCAGGACTAAAATCAAGTTCCAAGTATAATAGTTCCATTATCGTTGATGAAAATTAAAGTTTTCCTCTTATATCTCCATTTTCCTTCTGTTTCTCTTTCCATTTTTATCCTTGAATACCCTTTGGATGACTTTGCTTAGCTGGATATTTTACCATTCTTTTTTTAGACTGATTTTATACTCCACCGATTCACTCTGCTTTACAAGATGATGTTGCTCATAATCACTCATCATCCTCCTGTAAAAGTTTTACAGATGAGTTTATATTTTAACCTTGCATTGCCTTTGACAGTCATCTCTCACTATTTGTCAAGTAAATCAAATGTTTTCTGAATAAAGCATTCTCTGAGCTCTCAGATTAATTGTTGCAGTAAAGAATTAATATGGACAATTTCTAGATAAAATACCAAAAAATAGAATTGATATCCTTTCTGTTGAACATTTCAGTTTCTCCATGTTTCTCCATTATTCAATTTTTCCCAATAATTTAGGGTTTATCTGAAATAAGCTTTTCTTGATATGATATATATTTTAGCTTATCATAAAGTCATTTATGAACTTTGACAATTCAGTAGTCTGACTATGCAAAGAAAGCTGACAAAGAGATAACTCCTCTATCAATAGTGTCTTCCCTATCAGTTATAACAGTCAATTTATTCTATTATATTAGTTGATGCCTACTAAATCAACCACTTAACACCTTTTATTTTTTAAGGACTCTTAATGGTCAAGAGATATGAATAGGCACGAGGAAATCAAAGCTATCAATAAGCACATGAAAAAGTGTTCTAAATCTCTCCTGATTAGGGAAATGCAAATAAAAACAACTCTGAGGTATCACCTTACACATAGAAGATTGGCCAATATGGCAGCAAAGGAAAGTGATAAATGTTGGAGGGGATGTGGCAAAATTAGGACACTAATACATTGCTGGTGGAGTTGTGAATTGGTTCAACCATTCTGGAGGGCAAATTGGAACTATGAGCAAAGGGCTTTAAATAAATGCCTTCCCTTTGACGTAGCCATACTAGTCACCCCTAGGTTTGTACCCCAAAGAGATAATAAGGGAAAAGTCTAGTACAAAAATATTTATAACTGAGTTCTTCATGGTGGCAAAACAACTGGAAAATGAGGGTGTGCTTATTGACTGGGGAACAGATAAAACAAATAGTATCTGATGGTGAGAGAATACTATTGTACTGAAAGGAATGATGAACTGTAGGAATTCCATGTGAACTTAAATGACCTCCAGGAATTGATGCAGAGTGAAAGGAGCAGAACCAGGAGAATGTTGTACACAGAGACTGATACACGGTGGCACAATTGAATGTAAAGGACTTCTCTTCTAGCAGCAGTGCAATGATCAAAGACAATTCTAAGGGATTCATGAGAAAGAATGCTATCCACATACACAGAAATAACTGTGGGAACAGAAATGCAGAAGAAAACATATGACTAATCACATGGTCCAAGGGGGATATGATTAGGGATGTTGACTTTAAATGATCACTCTATTGCAAATCTGAATGATATGGAAATGGGTTTTGAACAATGATACATGTAAAACCCAGTGGAATTGCTTGTCATCTCTGGGAGGCTAGGAGGGAAGAAGGGTGCAAGAAAACATGAATTATGTAACCATGAAAAAATATTCCAAATAAATATTTGTTGGTCAGCTCCATTTTATAATTCAGCTGTTACCTCTACCTGTTTGACCTAGTGAACAATCCTAACTTCAATTCTTCAAGATTTCTAATATTAATGTTGAAAGAACTTGATCAGGATGGTACAATTCTGCTCATAACTCCTGAACTCAAGAGATCTGCCAACTTTTACCTCCACATTATTTAGGAATATATGCATGTACTACCAAGTCCAACAATTTTTAAAAAGATATCTTAATTTTTTCATAGATATCAAAGCACAGGGGAGTAAAATAATAGATTGAGTGTTGGAAGAGGATTTTAGAAGTCATTTAATACAGCCCCTTCTTTTTATATTTAAGTGAACTGAGTCTCAAGGAACATTAGTGATTTTCCCATGGTCACATAACTATGAAATAGCTGAAGTGGAATTTGAACCTAAGACTTCTGCTATTAGAGCCAAAATCTACCTACAGTTCTATAATACCATGATTATAGCTACTAATTAATTTTCTCTCATTCTTTCTGGGTCATTCGGCTTTCTAATGACAACTTTTTAAAAGAGGTCCTTGTTTCTTAGAAAACTTGAACTCACCAAAAATCATGCACTTAAAATCATGTACATGTCTAGGAAAATCAATTTTCCTAAATAAAGTTCTAATAAATTATAAACCACTATACCCTTCCAATAAATGTGAATACATATATAAAATTAATGAGTGTTTTCAAAAAAATATAAAAAAATTCTAGGTCCCTTTCCATAAACCAAGAAATCTTCTATCCATTGGCTTTAGCATGTAAATTATTATTGCCTTTGAGAGCTAAGATATGTTTTTTGTCAAACTAGAGAGTAGTCAGAATATAAGACCAAGAATGGAACTGTTGACATTATTTTTAAAAAGTGTAACCATTGTTATAATAGTCACATGACAGGAAGAAACAGAAAAAAACTCTTCTATTAACTGATCCATAATCCCCAAAACCATTTCTCTTCCTTGATCCTTTGAAAATAATGCACCATTCAAATCCTGAATGTGGTTTATCTCCATGTAATTAAAGTAGTAAAAGTTCCATTATGATCTGTTTCAATGCATTAAATCTCAAAATGTGTTTCATATTTGAAGTTCCAAAATACAGAAAATTATTTATACACTTTTTTTACTTAAAAAAATCTCTTTCAAAAGCCTCCTGTCTCCAATTCTCAATAGAAAATAAACTGTTTCCACAGTGAATAACACAATTTAGTCACCACAATAAATAATAGCACATTCAGAAAGACTGTGTGACTCACTTGAACATTTTTTAGTTCCCTTGATATTTTATCATAATCCTTTATCTTAGGTTGTTTACACTCTATTAATGTTTATCATGCTCTATCTGTGAAGTGGACTCCCTGTGAACTTTGAGCTCATTCTAAATTTTTTCATACAATACAATAATTCAGTTTCTCTAAAGGTGCCAAACACTAGCATATTAATTATGTTTTAATTAAACTGCATTCATAAAACATAGCTATCTACTGCTTCCCTATCAAAGCATCTTGATATAACTTTGATACTGATGTTTTTAGGACATTGGTTAGAAAATATAAATAGAAAATAAAACTTGTATGCATTCATATCCTCATCCAATTTCTAATTCAATTGTCTTAACATGAGGAATAAGGAGAATTAGGTAAGTATTCTACTATTAATACATAGATATATTCATATATTAAATAAGCATATATTCTCATATCCAACACATTATTCTTGCAAGAGAAAAAGGCACTCTCCAATTACTTACCATATAATTAGGGAATCAGAATATAGCAAAATGATGCATTATGATAATTATTACAAAGTAAACATGATCAGGTGAAAAATGTTTCAAAATTTAAGAATTAGCATTTTTAAAATTTAAATTAATTTATTTAGTCAATTTTGAACATTATTCCTTGGTTACAAGAATCATATTATTTCCCTCCCTCTCCTTCCCCCACCTTTCCCATAGCTGATGTGCAATTTCACTGGGTATTACATGTGTCCTTAATCAGAACCTATTTCCATGTTGTTGATGTCTGCACTAGGATGTTCATTTAGAGTCTACATCCCCAATCATATCCCCTTGACCCATGTAATCAAGCAGTTGTTTTTCTTCTGTGTTTCTACTTCCACAGTTTTTCCTCTGAATGTGGATTGTCTTTTTTCTTGTAGATCCCTCTATGTTGTTCAGAATCACTACATTTCCACTAATGGAGAAGCCCATTACGTTCGATTGTACCACAGTTTATCAGTCTCTGTGTATAATGTTCTCCTGGTTCTGCTCCCTTCACTCTGCATCAGTTCCTGGAGATTGTTCCAGTTCATATGGAATTCCTCCACTTTATTATTCCTTTGAACACAATAGTATTCCATCACCAACATATACCACAATTTGTTCAGCCATTCCCCAATCGAAGGGCGTCCCCTCATTTTCCAATTTTTTGCCACCACAAAGAGAATAGCTATGAATATTCTTGTGCAAGTCTAAGAATTGGCATTTTAAAAAAATGTGGTTATTCCCTAATACAATGGAGGCTGAAACACTTGTACAACTTAATAGAAAATCTGCAAGTATCACTTTGGCCAAAAAAGTTATCAATATGTGATTCATCTGATAGTAAGCAAGTTTAATTTTAACTACAGTGGTCTTAAGACAATGAACATAATAGTATTGCAATCATTATCATTCTACTTTAATAGTACTTTCCATTTCTTGTATTCCCCTGGCATAAACCACAAGATCCCAGCACCTCCATAACACAATGAGATTTTGAAGTATGATTTTAGTGAATGAGGTACAAGACAAAGGGATAAAAACAAAATTCAGATGAACCAAAATGATGTGTAATACAAGGATTGTCCAAGAGATATAGGATTAGTCTAGAGAAGAATCATAATTTGCATTGAGGATTAAAAGAATTAAAGAAATAGACTGCTAGAGAAAAGAATTACTAAGATCTATGCAAAAAAGGAGATCATGTTGGTTTGTTGGAAGCAGACAGATGAGTCCAGAAAGGATTCAAGAAATCAATTTGGAAGGGAGAGACTGATGAGAGCCACAATATAGTGGATTAAATTACTTTCTCTAATATCCACAACCTCTCAAATTTCTCCAAAACATAAATTTTGCACCAAATATAAAGTGACTTTAGCTATCTCCATTGTCTAGGAAATATAGATTTCAAAAAATGGTTAATGCAAACAAAAGCATAAACAAAAATTCTCATCAACATACATACTTACTTATTCTGATTTTATTCTGCATCCTTCTCCCATATTCCATTCCAGTAACAGGGAAGGCATCTTAGGAGACCCAAGGAAATGGCACAAACTTGCATCAAAGCCCATTCCAGGTTTTCCCCTGGCCTTTTCCATAGCTGTGGAGATTCCAACTCTTGCCTGTAGAAGTTTGCTCAGGCATCAACAATCTTTGACCACACATTCCTTCAGAAGAAAAATCCTTCCAAAGACCACAGCCCAGTAGCACTAGCTCTGCAAAGTTCTTCTAAACTATCTGTATCAAGGAAACTAGACTCTAAACTGCCATTCCCAGGCCAGATAATTGAGGAAGTCAGAGAATTGTACTGAACACCAGAATAGGACACTGTGTGTGTATGCATGGGCCTATGGAGAGCATAATGTCCTGCTGGATCTGTTCATAGCATCCAAAAATCATTTGGAGCATAGACCTAATAAGTTTTATTTTGAAGTACAGAGAGTTGAAGAAGGCTGAGATGCTTTCAGATTCAACTCCCAAAAAAACCACAACCAGAAAGGAGAAAGTGAGAAAGTGAAAGGCAAGGAAAATAAGGGCAGGGAGGTTGATTGAAAGGACCAAAAGTTTCAAGGAAAAAGAAAACTCAAAGACTTTGAATATAAATGGATAAAGCAATCTGAAAAACAATGACAACAGGAAATATGGCCTTTAGACCTGTTAAACAATTTCAGGCACATATAAATAAATACTGTAAAAAAGAAAAGGGAAATGATCCAATATTTGATAAAAGGAGCTTGTGGAATTTTCGAACACAGAATCACAGCACTAGTGGTTTAAAAAAGAAATGAGAATTATGAGGGTTGAATTTATATGCTACACATCATCATAATAAACAGAAGAAAAATACTTGAATGTGCAACATAATGTAAGAAAACACACATAAGGAAAAGAGATTCAGAATGAAAATACACAGAAGTAAAGGAGGAATCAGAAGAATACCAAAAATTAAAAAAAAAAACTAATATTAAAAGAAAATACATTCATTATGCAAGTAATACATACTGAACTCAAAGAAAGAGTGCATAGAGGAAACCTAAGGTGCAAAAGTCTCAGTAGAACATGACATGACAAAAAAAAAAAACCTTAATATTATAATTAATGATATATTTTTAAAAAGAACTATCCATAGCTTCATAACAGAAAATAAAATCCCAATTACAGATCAGTTATATAGAAAACAAAAAAAAATCCCCAGAAAACTACTATCAATAACAATAACTTGTAAACACCAAGACTGGTTAAATTTAAGGTGTCATTTCAATAGAATTAGCTCAGCATGCTATCAGGAGAAAGACATTCTAAGACAAAGGAAAAGACATTCAAATAACACAAGATTATTCTGAACACACTAAAGAAGAAAGAAGGAGTAGAATGATGCATCCATAAAACAATGGTACTCAGATATACTCCAGGGTGACTTATCATTCAAATCTGAGCTTAATTGCATAGGATAAAAACTAGAATTCAATAATAAAGACTAATTTGAAATCTTTTTAAGAAAGAAAATCAGAATTAAAGAGATTATTTGCTTCTTGAACACCCCAAAGAAGAGAAATGGAAGGGTAAATAAATGATAAATGATAAGTGATAAATGAAGCAGAAAATGACAGCAACATGACTACAGAAAGAACAGTAAAAACCAACAAATACATTTTTTTTTTTAGTATTGTGACAAGGAAATCACTTTAAAAGACTGATATATATATATATTAATTTAAGGTCGCCAAGGAATTCAGCTATGTAATTCCTAAATGAAAACTCAAGTCAGCAGTCAACCTTTTATGGAGTTTAATTACAAACAGGATGAAGAAAGGTATTAGAGATAGAGAGAGAGAGGGAGAGAGAAAGGGGAGAGAAGGGAATAGGGCTTAAATACCCCTTCTGTTTAGGCTGGGCCAAAAGGCCCAAGCCCTTAGATAGCTGGGGCAAAGAAAGGAGATCAGTCCCTATTACTCACGTGACCAAAATGGAGAAACAGTCTCAGGGGCCTCCACCTCCAGCTTCCTTCAGAGCAAGCTTCTCAGAGCACCTCTTCAACCACTCAGAGCCAAAACTCTCCAACCAACCACCCCTCAGTCCTCAGACCCCTCTCTCTTTAAGCAAACCATCCAAGTTCCCTCCCCTCCATTCTCACATCTACCAATCACTGTCCATGTATTCCCTGTGCCAATGGTGGCTCTAGCTTAACCCAGGACCACCCAGAGGTCTGTGGCTTTGCACATGTCTGTTGAAGGTCATATTCTCAAATAATTAAATCTTGATCCTTTGCTACAGCCCTTCCTAAATCCTGTTACCCTGAGTAGGGTAGCGATTGGAATAATTAAATTTTGATCTATGCTGCAGCCCTTCCTAAATCCTGTTAGGACTGAGTAGGGTGGAGATTGTAATTTACAAGACCTGGTTCTGTCATTCCAAGTATCTCCATTGTATCAATTCTAAAATCAATCATGACTCAAAGAAATTCCTGTTCTATGCTTAAGCATAGGTCAAAGCCCTTTCCATTGTTCAGCAAAAGGTTTCTGTCCTAAAGTAATCTTAAGAAGGGAGGAGGAGGAACCTCCCATGCCAATGGGGTTCACATTCCAATAGAGTTCCCACTATCAATAGGAAATTTTTCAAGTATGAAATTTCCCAATGGTGAAATTTCCAACATTTATAAGTCTAAGAAATTTTAAGGTTTACAGTATACATAAGGAGAGAGGTGAAAGTAGAAATTTGGTAGAGGGAATAATGAAGTAGTAGACTAGGAGTATTATGGACAGAACTTAACAACACCCTGCCTACAGGTGAATACTACTTTTGTGGGACCATTTTACAAAGTAAGAAGGCACAAAAAGCAGAGGAGAGCAAAAGATGGAGAGGACTAAGTGATGCAAAATGATCAATTCAAAGGCTATCAGTAAGGGAAAGGGTGTTTTTGTGGTCTCAGAAAGCAAAAAAACTACAGGGAAATATCTGAGGTAAAGATGAAAAAGAGAAAGAAGGAAAAAAGCTTTTCTTTGGAGGTGGGAAGGGTTTCCATTGACGAATGTTATTTGTAAAGAAAGATGACCAATCATTAATAGAGATGAAACATCACACTGGATGATGCTTGGGATATTTGGTGCTTAAAAACCATGGGCTTAAATCCCCTTTCTGTCAGCTAATTGCACCTCTTGCAACCATAAAACCACAAAGCTCCCAATACTGTCTTTACTATGTCAAAACTGACAAGAGTGTAAACTAGCAGTTACAACATTTTGCAATGTAGAAGTCATAAGCCTTTAAATCTTCAATTTCCTTATTATTTCGAGTTGTGTATATCATATCTTTTTAATGTACTGTATTACTGTAATATCTTAACTTTCCTAGCAATGACATCTTTTATTGTAAATCTTCCCACCAACATCCTAATAAGTTTCTCTTTTTCATCTTAAAAGAAGCTCCCTATATATTATTCATTTGTATCTGTTCTAATTGGGAAATCAGATGGTCATTTGATCTAATATAATATTCAGACAAATTAAGTCAATTACACTCAGAATTTTATCTTTCTCTGTCTTTTCCCCTTATAAGTAAAGAAATGTATTTTCAAATCAAAGTATCTGTCTAAAGTCAAAAGCACACATCTTGTGGAACCCTAGAATATTTTCCTGCCAAATAACTATAAGTAAAACTAGGATATACACTCCCCCATTATTATTTAATATGCCTTTGGAAATCATAACAATAGCAATAGAAAGGAAAAATAAAAAGTAGGAAATATAGGTAAAGGAGATAAATCTAGTTATATATGCCTATGGTGTGATACTAAGAAAAGCCTAGGGAATCAGAAAAGATGCTAATTGAGACAATAATCCAAGTAAAATTTCAGGCTAAAAACTAGGCAAACCTCAATTCCCCACCAAAAAAAATGCATCAAGATTTCTAAATAATAATTTAAAAAATCCAGCAATAGTAGAAAGGTAAATCTTATACCAAATAACTATAAAGTGAATGATAAATTAGGAAATAATTCTATCTGAACTTACTTATATACTTCTATATATACTTGCATACTTGTATAGATTCAATTACATAGTTCTCCTTACATGGATAAAAAAACATAAACAGCTGGGAAATTATTCAATAATAATAAATGAAAAATACCACATATTAACAATTTTAATGCTATACAAATCATATTTTTGCTTAATCTTCTGGTCACATCCACTGAGTAAGATGATATTAGCTTAAAGTGTAGATGAATGAAGGCTTTTCTTCTTCTATAGGTCAACAATACAAAGTTTTGTTAAAATTCTGGTTAATTTTCCACAAAAGAAAAGAATCACAAAAGTATTTATCACAAAAGAAAAATCTGAATCTCTTGACACCCTGAGACATGTCAGATATAAAAGGCCCATATCAAGGGAATAAAAAGCATAAGACAAGTTTTCAGTTATGTACTATGTCTTCAAATGACATGAAATGAGACTAAGGCAAGTAATTCTTTTACTTTCAACTCAATCTATTTTTTCTCAAAAAATATATACATTTAATGGAAAATAGTCTTTCAAGTGGCACAAATAAAAATTGGATATTATATATAAAAGGTCATTTAGTATGCATTATTACATATTAAGGAAATGTTACTTCCATGATTCTAAGGGTACAGAGAGCTTTCTACCCAGAAAAGTACATGCATGTGTATGCACATTCACAAAAAGTACAATTTGAATTTTATCTAAAATGCAGAAAAATATTTCAATACAAAATTATTCATTGTTTTGAAAGTATTTAAAATATAAGGTTATAGTGATAACAAGGAAAATAATCTTACAGAGAGGCAAGATGATGAGCTTGAAACCAGGGAGATTTGCATTCTATACCTACTTAGTAGAGCAAATCACTCTCCTTACACATACCAACTGTGGGACCTTGGGAAAGGCACCCTACCTCTTCCTAGCACCACTTGGGAACTCTTTAAGACTATAAATTAAAGAATATATTTTAAAATATAAAATAAAAATATAAATGTTTCTGATAGGCCTCCAGTAGAAGGAGTTTCCACCCTAGGAATTCCCCAACCATTGAAATTACTGATCTGGACTAATAGAAGAAGCTAAAAGAAAACAATCACAACCACGATAATGCTACTGAAAGCTCATATTAATGTAACGTTTATTATGTGCCAGGCACTGGGCACATTCATATGGGTATTTCATTTGATCCTCACAACCAGCCAGGGAGGGAAATACTATTATAACCCCCACTTTACAGATGAGGAAAATGAGGCTGGCAGAGATTATAAGTAAATTTCCCAGGGTTACATAAGTCCTAAGTCTCTAAGGTCTGATTTGAACGCAGCTCTTCCTAATTTCAGGTCTGGTACATCTAGTGACCCTAGAATGCTTTGAGAATGCAAAAGCTCTCTTCCCAGACTATTCTCAGTACCCGGCTCACGGTAAGATCTAAAAATGTTTGCTGATAAATTAATGTGTGGATGGACCTCATGGAGCATCTTCCCTAGCAAGAGTTCAGCATCTGCTGGAAACCAGGAGACATGCCAGTTCACTCTACTCAGGTCAAAGTTCTTGGAGTGGAATGGTGTGTTATCCTACCAGTAACAGGATGCTTTATAAGACAGTGTTGCAGGCGGATGGTATTGGAGAATGTCTGAATCACTTGTGGCATATGAATGCCATAGAAAATGATTGAAAATTATTGGTGTAGTGTATAGAGCACTCGATCTGGAGTCAGGGAGACCCAAGTTCATATTCTGCTCAAGACAAAATGATTTCCATCATCTTGGGCAAGTCACTTTTTATACAACACATCATAATAAGATTCAAATGGATATCTAACTAAAACATAAAATTACTGTATCATTCAAAAATTATAGGTGAATAAAAAAGGTCTCTTTTGCAGTGCTAAGAAAGGGATTCTGAACTAAATAAAGGATAAAAGTAACCATAAAATATAAAAGAGACAATTCTCATTAACACTTTTGGAAAAATAAAACCGTTAAGGTAGAATTGGAAGAGGCAGTTGATTAGTATAATCCTAATAGATAATATTGTTAATAAGTGATCTGAACACATATTTCTAAAATTTTTTTCAATGCTGACATGATTCATGTTTTCTCCCTCCCCTCATCCTTCCCCCTTCCTGGAGTTGACAAGCAAATCCACCGGGACTTTGTGGAATGGTCAAACTGCTCTACAAATAAATTTGACTTTATACTAACAATATCATAGGAACACACATATCCTTTGATATTCAATATCGTCAGTAATAAACTTATACTTAAGGTATATCAAAAAAGGGGAAAATATCTTCCATATAACAAAATATTTTGTGGCTGCAATTTTTGTATAGAAAAGAACTGGAGGGGAAATGGGCACTTTTCAATGAGGGAATGGCTGAACAAATTATAATATATTTATAAAATGTACACAATAATGAATACAAATAATTAATTAATACTTATTACTCAATCATGCAGTCATGTCTAACTGTATATGATTCCATGCAAAAATTTTATGGTATTTTCTTAGCAAAGATTCTGGAGTAGTTTGTCATTTCCTTCTCCAGCATTTCCTTATTTTTCAGATTGATGGAGATCTGAGGCAAATAGGGGCTAAATAACTTGTCCAGTCACATAGTTAATAAGTGTCTGGGGCTGGATTTGGAATCAGATCCTCCTGAATCCAGGTCTAATGCTCTATTCACTTTACCACCAACTTGCCCCAAGTATTACTTTAAAAAGAAATTGAGCGCCAATTACAGAGTATGGAGGCAAGGGGAAATTGACATGATAACCATAATAATGTGAAGGAAAAAAAAGAAAAATTGAAAGAGTTCAGAACTTACAAATTTTCAGATTAAGTAAATGTGTTTATTTTATGTTTGTTTATATTTATAAGGGAGAAATCTAATGGAAGGGTTAAATTATAAAAAAAAAACTTATAGTAATATTAAAAAAGATAACCAATAAAGAAATGATTCCACCCCTTGATTGTTATGATCTCATCTTAACTGACTACCATCTTAACAGTGATGACAGAGGTGGCTCAGTGAGAAAAGTGACAGGCAGGCAGATAGATAGATGGATAGAGATATAGAGATAGATAGGCAGATAGATATTTAAGAAGTTATCAAAGCTTTAAATTTCACTAAAACTATGGTGACCATCTATTTTATGCTCTCAGTATTCATTCTAGGCTCAGTTGACTGTACTCAAGTTATGTAATATATTTCAGATCGAAAGACAATCAGCTAATCTCCACGGTGGGATTTAGGCTAAACTCATCAATATCCACTTGGAAAGTATTTGCTATTAAAAGTTGGAAAAAGAGATGAAAAAAAAGTAACCACTTCTCCAATTTCAGAACATTTTCACTTCTAACTGAAAATAATTAACTATCCATAGCTTCCATTTTTTCATTTGTCAAATGGGGAAATCATTCCAACCACTCAAAATCAAGTGAGATAATATAAAGTGCTATGCAAAATTTAATTTACCATATCAATAGCAGCTTTTATTGCTATACTAGTTCACAGCCAAAGCTGATTTGTATTAGTATTGAACCATTCTAATTTTGTAGGTAAGTTTTTATTTTCTTAAATATGGTAAGATTCTTTGCTTCAGATGATGGAAGAGATTGTTAGAAATCCACTGACTAATGACTTTGATGGTCTTCCATAAGTTATATACAGGTAGTAATATATCAGTAGATTTTTCTGCTCCATACAAGTACTTCCTGTGTTCATAGTCACAGTCCTCATTCATTTTCCTGTCTACAATCCACAAAAAAGTCTTGCTGTAGTCATTTCTATATGATGGTTGAAATTCTTTTGCCCATGGTGAAAGCCATACTATTATTAACAATTCCTTCTTTATTCCAATTAAAGCCAAAAAACTGCTCATGATGCAGGAAGTCTCAGTATTCTTTTTAATCAGTTTAAGAGTTGAAGCCATGAGAGCAAGAGGAAGCAAAGGCCCTTCTCCTTTGTTCAGGGAAGCTCATTCTTTATGCCCTCATGTGTCTGAATCTTATTCATTAAGGTAACAAACATTAGTGAAAGTTGTCTGTCTCATTTTGATTAGAGACAAAATAGAAATGTCCCCCAAATGCTATAAATAGCTGTACTTCTGGGGGATGCCAGCACACAAATAAGTGAATATACCATGCTAGGTTAAAAGGGTGATTTCAAAATTACTTGATCTTTTTCCAATTTTGGATAGTGCCCTTTCAATATTTCTTTCCAGCACTTCCAGTATCGTTCCTGAAATACAAATGCTGGATTTGAGTAAATCTCATAGAAGTAAAGGTTTGCCTCTTTGAAGAAGAAATCAAGTTGTTGAAGGTTCTTGGAAAAGGAGGCTGGACCTACGGCAGTACAGCACACTAATATACTTTTGGAGCAGCAATGAAGTAATCCAACTACTCTGGAAAACAACTTTGAATTACATGAGAAAATTCACTCAAAGGTTCATAACCTATGGCCCAATGATCCTACTACTGGTTATACGAAAGAATGATCTCAATTATAATAATGTATTTATTATGGAACTCTATGTGGTAGCAAAACCTAAGTAGGAAAGTACATAATGACAACAAATTTTGCAAATCAGAAAATAGTACTGTGCGGTAAGAAATTATAAATACAAGGGTTTTAGATGAGGGCAAAGAAGTGCAAACTACTAGAATAAAGAGAGCTATACCTACACTCAATAAACAGATACATACTATATGTCAGATACTGTGACAGACACTACAGATACAAGTTCAATTCATTAGAAATTTTCTATTTGAAAAGAGAAAGGATTGTCAGAACAGCCAAAAGGGAAGTTAAGAATGAAGATAAAAAAAAACAAACTAAAAAAAAAAACAAAAAAACAAGACCCTTAGAGGTGTCATTTAAGAGATCAATGGCTATAATAAAAATGAAAGCAAATGCTGAGCTATCTATACTCAAATTAGTTGTAATAAACATTCTTCTTACTGGAGAGCATAGGAATGAAACATCACAATAGAGAAGTTGGAAAGTATATATTTAGAATACTGCCAGATGTGATGGCTTTGTTGATTATAGAATTAGGTACTTAATTGTTTTTCTTTGTGACAACAAAGAACTCAGAGAAAGGAGGTTAATAGGAAATGGCAAGTAAAAAGATATCTATTTAAAACTCAGAAATTAAAATTCTTTAAGTTCTTTTAATTTTCAAAATAAGGAACTAAAGGTCTTTGATAAATTCTAATTTACTTTGAAAGTTAATTAGGATCCATATATATTCCTGGGAAGGGGTAAGAGTTGATGACAATACTTCGGGATAATTTAAATTTACTTTCTAATATGAAGAAATGGATTAGATGAACTTTAGAAATTCTTTGTAGCACTATGATTCCATAATAGCAATGAAGGCTTTTTAATTTCTCCCCAAGGGGCAAATCAGTAGCCTTTGTGCTCAGACTTACCTTATAATATTTTCTAAGACATCATTGAGACAAAATGTAATAATCTCATTTTAATGGTGCCTATCCTGATTGCTAAAATTAAACTTTAATTAAAGCTGCTACTTTAGTGTATCACTGTCATCTGTCTGAAGGTAATGCTGATGATAATGCAATTTCCTCTGTACTTTGAATGAACATTTGGCCAATGCACTTATCAGTGGTACTCCAAGTTAAAGGCAAAGCAAACAAGAAGAAAGGGGCACAGATGAAAGCAGAAAATCTTTCATTAGATATGAAGAACCTCATGATCATCAAGGTGAGAAACCACTAGAATGATATTTCATAGGAGGTTATCGAGCCTATCTTCCTTTAAGATGCAGCTAAAGTACAAATTCCTATATGAAGATTATTCTGATCACCCCCTGCAAATTGTTAGTGGTCTCCTGTTCTATAAAATGACTATTTAACTAATTTTTAATTCATTTATATACATTTTCTTTATATTTATTCTGCATTTCTACATAGAAGTATATACATATATGTAGGCATATGTATATATGTATGAACATATATATATATATATATACACCTGTCTATACCAAATCGTCTCCCATATTAAACTATATACTCCTTGAATTTAGAGTTGTCCCTCTCTTTATATTTGTATCCCTTTCTCCTAGTATGACTCCTTGCACAAAATAGCCCTTTAAACAATGCTTGCTGACTAACTAAAACTATTTGTCCCAAAACAAGGCATATGCCCAGGACCTGACACAACTATGTATAGTAAACAGTAGTGCCTTAAAACTCCTCTCTTGTTTGTTTGTTTTTTTTTTTCTCACTTGCTTACCTAAACCCTGTTCCGCCTCTTGGAGCAATAATGAAATCAAAATCTAACATCCTGAGATGTCAGAAAAAATATAATCGTTTTCTATATTGCTTTGGATATCTTATAATTATTGTTTGGTTTTTCAAATCTCTCAGAATAGAAATTGAAATAGGGCATATTTTCTGCCTTTGTAAATTATTTTCTACTGTAGGATTCCTATTCCTCCCTATTCAGCAAATAAATGAAAGAAAAGAAAAGCATTAAACCCACTAATTTTAAATTTGTACATTGCAGTAAACAAAAAATGAGAAAACTTTGGTAAGGTAAATTTGTCTCTAAAACAATCTTGCATCAAAGGATAAAATAACTTTTAATTGAAAGCATTATTTCTTACTATCTGATATCTACCCAGTTTTTTTTATCTTTTCAGTGTTAAGGCATGCCAGTTAATTTTATTTCTTAAAAATTTCAGTCTCATTTTACTATTATTCCTTTTTTTAAAGAAGAGGAATTGAAATACAGATCAAAATTTGACTAGTAGTTACTCAAAGTCTGCAAGAAATCCCAAGATTGCTTTCAAAGTTTCACAAAATTAATGTAAATGCCTACATGCTACCCTGAAAAATAGGATGCTGTGACTGATAGTGTGTATCAACCACATTCACTTTCAATCTGCCTTGCTTTGCACTCTTGCTTATAACTTTTAATATAGTAAAAGGAAACTGAACAGAAAGAGCATATAAAAAAACAAACTTTGGAATACATCTTAGATTTCCATTAGGAAAAAAATCTGAACCTCAAGAATACCAAAATCATAATCGAAAAGGGTTCCAAATTTTAGAACACTATGTTATTGATTTTTGCAGGAATAGAAGAAAATTGTGTGGGAATTAGAAAGGAGACACACACAGAGTCATGCACAAAACAACATTAAAGAAATATGTGCAGTAAACAGCTACCTTGGCCAAGGTCATGGTAGGAACTTCTAAATTAAAGCATGTGTTATAACCAATCCATAAAAGTGTATAAGTAAACACTATAATGTTTGGTAAAACCTAAGCTATAAATTGTCTACCTAATGTCATTAAAATGTAGTTTATGCTCCACCCACCAAGTTTGCTTTATTTTTTAAAAATGTAAACATATATTTAGTTTGGATATTAACAAAGAAAATTAAAAAGGAGATGCATAATATTGCATTCTACATTTCAGCTACATTGGTCCATTTGCTGTTTCTCACTTGTGATGCTCATCTCCTGATACCTACCTCCCATCTAAATGTCTTATTTATACTTGTCCCCCATGCCAGGAATATTTTACCTCCTCATTGATGTATCTTTGTTTCCCTTCTTATTTCTGTATCTTACTTTCCCTGACTTTCTTCAAGATTCATCTCAAATCCTAATTTATAATCTTACTTATTATTTATTATCTTTTCCAATTTTTTAATCTCTTAGTATTTTTTTCTTGTGAAAATTTACCCTTCCATCTACTCTGTATGGATCTTGGACATAGTACATAACTACTTCCCAGCTGTGTGACCCTGGGAAAGTCACTTGACCCTCATTGCCTAGCCTTTACCACTCTTCTGCCTTGGAACCAATACACTGTATTGATTCCAAGACAGAAGGTAAGGGTTTAAAAATAAAAAGTCCAAATGGGGTCATCAAGAGCAATATGTGCCTAAACAACAAATTCATAACAAGCACTAAAAATGCTTTTTTGATTGAATGACCATTGTTGCAAAACTAAATGCATGTGTTAGGAGGAAAACGATAGAGGAAAGAATACATTGAGTTTTATAGATGCTCATAAGAAACTCTATTTTAGGGTTATTTTGCAAAAATCTGGTGAGTCCTAAAATTCTTTATCAGTTTAAATAGAATTACTGAAACCAATCATTTTGAAATATTTTTATCAAAACATTTTTTTAAAAAATAAGTTCAAGAATCTCAGTTTAAGAAACTCTGGAATAGAAAGACTGTCAAAGGGACTATACTTGTTTCATTTGTATAGGAAATTGTTGGAGAAATAAATTTCTTCTGTTAAAACAGAGCATCATCTATGCAACTTGTATTAGGACTACCATATTGTACTTTTCTTTTTCCAGAGAAGCTGAAGCATATTAGTACAATTGCTGGGTTAGGGAGGTCCTTAGGCTACTTCCACCCTGCATGTGTTATGTATGGATAAAAGCACAGGGAAATTTTATTAAATTCAGCTTATAAGCATTCTCTTATTTAGTCTTTCCCACTGGATGGAATATCATTGGCTACTTTTTTTTCTCTCATTTACTTTCTCCTCTTTTTTCCCCTTTCCCTCACTTCAAACTCTCTCTTTCTACATGATTAAAGAAGAATTTGATCATTACAACTGACCTAATTATATTTTTTCCAGAGGACCAGACAATTAATTAAGTACCTTCAAGTATCCCAAAATTACAACGGAATCTCAAAGATTAGTGCTGGTCTTGCTTTCTAAGAAGAGGGTGAGCCTTGAGAAAGTTGTCATGAGTTCAAGTAGAGAGCAATATGAGCAGAAACTATCAGCATCAGACAAATGGGAATCAAAACAATCCTTTAAAACTTCAGATATTGGCAGAAAAGGAAGAAAGAGAAAATTGATTGTTTCTGGTCAGACAGAATAGTCAGATTAATAGACTGTTGGTCTTAGATAACATTCCATTTTCAGGTCTTCCAATAAGAACATTTCCCCCGTTTTGACAACTGAATGGATAGGCCAACCACAAATGAGCTCAGAGGAACTCCTGAAATAGTGATATGATTATAGAGAGAGCACTGTTTCCTTTGCATAGAGTGACTTCATAGATTTCACTTCTATTCTCGGGCTATCAATTTGAAAAAGCGCTATGGATGACTTTTGTGCTGTTTTTCATCCAAATATGTGAATTCATTGGTAAGATTTTTCTCCAGGGCTGATAAGCAACCCAAATTAAGTCTCTGAGTATTTCCTAAGTCATTAGTTTCCAAAGTGAGAGCAGTGGAAAGGCATATCCTAAGGCAAAGGAGTATGTAATCAATGACTCTTTCTTTCCCATCCTACCATGACATTCAACCATTATAGCTTACCACATTTTCACTCTCCCCTTTACTACTAGTGACTTCCCTGTGGCTGTGCTCAGCTTTGTCCACAAAAAAAAAATCATAATTTAACTTTGAATTAAGTACCCATAGCAGCTATGTAGGCAATCTATCCTTCACCCTAGACCTCAGTTGCCTCCTCTGTAAAGGGAGGAAAATAGCACCTATAAAAGGAAGGTAGGAAACAAGCCAGTTACTGATGGGCATAGTGCTAAGCACTTCACAAATATTAATTCATTTGATCTTCAATAACTAACCCTTCAAGGTAGGTGCTATTAATATCCCTATTTTACATCTGAGGAAACTTACCAAGTGTTTGAGCTGGGATTTACAACTCAAGTCTACTTTTCTCCAGGCCCAAGACTATCCACTGCATCACCTATCTATTGGATCCATCTAAAAGAGTTTTAAGAATCTAAGAAGCAATTTGAATACTAGTGCAGCAAATTTTAAATATTAAAAGCAACAAGAAAATGTAAATCACAAAGAGAATACAAATCTCTTTCAAGATCAGTATATTAGTTAATACAGGCATTTATGATGCTTTCACTGATCAAAACCTCTCTGAGTCTTAATAAATGGTTTTTGTGGATGGTTGTAGTGAAAAATCCCAGTTTCTTGGTTTATTATTATAGTTTCTTGGTGTATTATTATTTTAATGAGCCTCTAAAAACAAGTAGGTTAGCATTCTAGTTACCTGGTTCAAAACTGAAAACTGTTTTCAGTTTGATAGACCTTCCATGAATTACATTGTGGTAGAAAGTCTGTGAGCTTTAATATTTTTGTAATTGTATTTCAATATCATTTTCTTTTGTAATCCTTTCTGTTTTTTATGTCATTAAAATATTATGCTGAGAAGAGGTCCACCAGATTGCTAAAAGGGTTCACACAAAAAGAAAAGGATCCTGGCTTTATAGGAATAATGAAGATCCTAGGGCCCCTTGAGTATTCTTTGTAAAACAATAAGCATTGCATTTTCATAGAAATAGATGAATAAAGTAGTAAAACAAAAATACTTTATTTAATCCTCATAAAAGATACAATGATAATAGCGACAAATGTGGAACTACTAAATTTCCAAAAGTAAACATACAAAAAACTATTTTCCTGAATTTATAGGATTAGAGCATAAATAATTTTACTTGAGGAATCTTTCTTTTGTCCTGCATGAGAGAGTCTAAATCATTTGTTTAGAGTAGCAAATCTCTTGAAAGAATTCACTTTAATCAGGACTCACTGATTAAACAACTGAGTTTCTGCATAACTTTAGCTTATTTCATCCATAGACAAAGCTTAGCAGATCTCAAGGAAGCCTAGGGATAATCCAGTCCAAACCCTTCATTTTTATAGACAATGAAAATGAAGCCCAGAGAGCTTTAGTCTTACCTAAGGTCACACAGGTAGTGAGAAAAAGGGATCCAATCATATTCTACCTTTAAATTCTTTTTCATTAAATCCAGATGATCCTTAGTGTTAGTAAAAGTATAAGTTTTTTTTTCCTTTGTATTTTCCCCAAATTTATCTTTATCCCAAAATTAAGGGAAAAAATCTTTCTCCATAATATTCAGTTAAAATTCTCATCTATCTTTTCTTCCTAAACCACCAATCTCTATTTCTGGAACAGATTAAAGAGAAAAAAGAAAGAAAGAAAAATTTTTTTCTTTGTTTTCCCCCTTCAAGAACCAGGGCTTTTTCAAGACTATTTCTTTATGCATGCTAAAAACGACTTTTAATAGAAAATGTGTAATCACATCCCCATGAATGGATACACCACTATGGGTTTATTTTGTATTTTTTCTACCAGTGTGGTTAAAGAGATTCTAGTAGAGACATAAAGTAAGCCTTTAAAAATTCATAACTTTTTAAAATCACTTAGAGTTAGAAGTGGAGTAGAAGGAGTACTGTATCCTTTTGTAATGTGCCTCTATTCTAAACCTAGGACAGATTTCAAGGACAAATTTATAATACATTAAACTATGGTTCAGTTGCACTCCAGTGTTGGAAGATTGTTCATATCTTGGCTTTCAGCCATAGAGTCTTCCTGAGAATCCAGAATCCTATCTCTCTACAAGTTTATCAGTCTAGAATCACTGGAAACCCTAGTATAGAATTTGGGCACACTTTATCTTATTATCTTTTATCTTGCAAGAATAGCCCATAAGCTATAACCATATTTCACTGGGAGTTTTGTTGCATTTGAGGACTTCTCAGCCTTAAGTAGGAATCTCTCCTTAGCCCTTTCTCCTCCTGAGTTATTTATATATTTGTGTGTGCTTCATATTCATTACTGAGGCCCCATTAGTACAAAATTCATTAATACATCCCTGATTACTCTTCTTATTACAATGTCAGAAAGTGATAAAAAAAAAAAAGCTTGAAGGGTATTAGACTGCCTTTGCCAAATATTCTTTCCAAGAAACAAATGTCATGGTTAAATCTCAGTGTAAATATAACCAGTTGGTACAGATTTTATCTTATTTGGATCTGATAAACATATGGAAGTCGTTCTATAGCAACACTAGTGTCAGAAAGTGTGAAGAGGCTTTATTATACAAATCAAGGAAAAAACTCTCCCTATCTTAATAGATCTCTGCCTTGTCTGAGAACTCTCTAGGGTAACATTACACTAAATTCTTTGGCTACATTTCACATAATAACAGTAAAAATGTATGAATTTAGTTTTACCCGGAGGATTTTAAATAGTTCACAACTGTTAAAGATATTTCATCTGAATGCATGGGGATATTTTGGTTGGCTTTGCTCATTAGGAACTTCATGAAATTTCCCCATCTTCACATTCCATAGATATAGTTAACCAATCAACTAATAAGTATTAAGTACTTACAGTATATGAGGCACTGAGCTCTACCCACTGCTCCACCAAGGTGCCATATAAATATCAATAAGTACCACTCTGTCTCCTCACAGTGCATCTCGTAGTTCCTCCTTAAATCCTCCATCTCCTCCCCTTCCTCCACCTTCCAGCTAAGGACCTTATCTCATATTTTACAGAAAAAATAGTTGATGCCATTCAGAGTCATCTCCCTCTTCTTTCCTTGTCATCTCCTACCACTCTGATGCTTTTTGTCACTTTCACATTCTTTCCTGTCTCACACATTGAAGTGGCCTTACCCTTACAAGCCTCACTCACTCTATACTCACTCTAATATTCACATTCTATCCCATTTTCCTCAAGAGATTGTCCCTTCTGTCGTCCTTCCTCTTTCACTTATTTTCAATCTCTCACTGTCTATTAGCTCATTCCAGACTGCTTACAAACATATTCACATCTCCTTAGCTTAAAAAAACAAAACAATTCTGAGTCTAATTCATTCCTCCTTTCAATTAATATTAAATGTCTTCTGAGATTGATCCAAAGGAAAAAAAAAGAGTTCTGTCCTGAAGGACTTACATTCTACTTCTTAAATTATTTCATTACTTATAAATTGCCCCAGAGTTCACCGACTAACAAAGGAGTGAGTGATTTAAAGAGGCCCAGACAATATAAATTTATAGGACTATTTTGTTGAAATTTTACATTATGCTTCTGTGCTAAATTTCTGTTTTTCTCCTTTTTAAAAAAATTCTTCTTTCTGTCATGGTAATCAGTAAAGTATTCTGATGAGAGTATTCATTTTTGCCTCTATTCATCTGTATTTAAACAGTTTCCTCCATTTTTTCCACTTCCAGCTCCTGGACTTCATATGAAATGTTAGTCTATCTTCTTATATCTCACTTTTATTCATAAAAAATGACATGCTTAATCATTAATTAATAAATAATACATACACACAATTTTAGTAATATGTCTTTGATTTGCTATTGAATTTAAATTAATTTTATGATCCAGATGGTATTTGTCCTACTTAAATCAGTACGTGTGTATGTATATACATACTCACCTACTTTCCTTATTGGAAAATTAGAAATAATCAAATATATACATAATTGATTTGTAATATTCAGAATATAAAAGTTTTAAAACATGACATTGAAGACCAAACCTACAATTAAAGTTAATTTGTATGTCCATAAATTCTTTGAAGATTTTATGAATACTAAAACAGGACTCAGTAAAAACATAAATGAAAAATATTTAATCAGTAAAAAATTATATAATTAAAATCTACTATGTTTTAACAATTTAATAACTACTCACTAATAAACACTAATGTTCTAGATGTTTGAAGCAGGATAATTTTTCATCAATATGTAACTGAATTTTAAATGCAAAATTTTCTAAATTTAATTAATGTGCCTTGGGACTTATGGGTGCATTAATTCTATGGCTCAGACTTCTTTGATATGATTCAATTTTTATTATATCATATTTTTATATAAATGAAATCTTAGGGTCTAATTTATGTTAATATACAGAGATGACATTCCTATGCTGACCATTAGTAAAAAGATTTAGCACAATCTACCTATCTCAGAGAAAAAGAAATATCACACTGTCATCAGGAGAAACTTTCCTAATTTTAAAAAATCTATTAAAAGTTGTTTAAGAAGCAAAATATCCTTAAATCAAGTAGAAAAAATACATTCCATTATCTTCAAATGACAACTACTATATTACATAGTGTTGACAGAACAACCTTTTATGCTCTTATTCAAAAATAGTATCATTGAAATAAGCATATTCAGAACAAAGTGGGATAGCAAAGGCAAATTCATAGGCAGGTAGTTATTTCTGGAATTAGTTATGCTACATAAAATTGTAGAGAAGACAGTGAAAGAAGGCAATAGCATGAAAGATTTGTATTAAATGAATGTGCTACAGAGAGAATTGATACATATGAGACGTGACAGTAGAATGGAACTACAACTCTGTCCCATGTGGAATTCACATTTCTTCCATTAATCTCTGCATGGGTAGTAGAACTTACTGTTTCTTTCTGAGACTTTCTGTTATACAGCATGCTAGATGTAAATCTCTATACAAGGCCTCATTACTCTGCATTCTGGAATATGTCTCTAAGAATTAGTGGTTATCTAATACAAAACTGATAAGGAAACTGAAATCTCTGAAAGATACATGTCTTTAGTTTATCTTCTCTTCTTTGCCGCCTAGTTCCCAATCAAGTTCTGCTCCTGAATCTTTTTTCATGTACGATGGCAAATTTCATGAATATTTATTTTTGATAGTGACTTGATCATGGTGATAAATTCATGTACTTATAGAATAGATGGTTTTCATGACGGGATAAGAGTGTCAGGCAAAAAAATCAAGAGAGTGTCAGAGATTTCCAGTGGCTCCTAACACTGAGCACCTCTGACTTTCTTATCAATGTCTCCTTAAATTGCCCAATCTATAGGAAATTGTCAAAATGGAAACTATTGTGGGCAAGAATAATGTTTATCACTGATTTATCACTGATATCACATGAATATAGAGATATATGAGATTAAAATGGGGAAGTCAGGTCATAAGAGAGATGTTCACTTAAAGTTGACCTTTCTGTAAATCATAAAATGAAGACATGAAACATTTTAAGGAAGAGAAACATGGATGAGTTAGAATAAAAGGCGAATGATGATGTCTCCTTTCTTCCTTTCACTCTCCTTCCTTCCTCTTTTCTCTTTAATGTCATTTTGTTAAAAGAACTATTATAAAATAGAAAAATCTATAAATGTTTGTAGTGTAAAAGCTTAACACATCAAAACTTTAGATCTTAAAGCAGAAACAAAGAGGGAAAAGTTTTATAGTGTTGTTGTTAATGTATGAATTGCTGTCCTGTTTGTACTTATTTCATTCTTGATCACTTTATATAGGTCCTAACAATGTTTCATATTTATTATATTAAGTTGTTCTTGTATTTCTTCTTGGGTCACACTGTATTTATTTAAATATTTTTCCATTTCTTTTTTAAGTTATACATAGCGGCCACACCCTGGGCAACGGCTTCGACAGGCCGACTAAACCTTGTGAGGGTAACCATCGGGTCATCGACCCCTGGTGAACCTAGGTTTTGCTCACCCAGCATGTGAAGACGGCTTTGGTTGAACAGACGGAAGAAACCAACAAGAAGGTTCAACGGCTGAGATGGTGACGCAGCAAAGCACTGTGGAGTGCTTAGGGCGTGTTGGAGCACAAAAGACAACATGGCCATCCAATGCAGCTGAGGAAGTCCCCAGGTGTAATGATTTTTCGTGCCACTGGACCCAGGCTTCCAACACCAAGAGAGTGGGACTGTCTCTGTGCATTGACTTTTCCACTTAAATCTCCTTCACACACAAGTGTCTTTGTGTACACTCATCTATCCATAGATGAAAATGCACAAAGACAATTGTCATTCTTGGTTACCGAGAGACTACTACTACTACTAAACAAGATAGTTCAACATCAGATCCAAATACACTTTACTCACCCATCTCTTGACTAATTAGTATCCTCTTTGTTTCAATTTTTTTTTAAATCAGTCTTGCAATAGTTCCTATGTGGTTTTAATTAATTACCTATTTTCAACTAAAATGCTTCAGATTTTATTCTTTGAAACCAGTAAAAATGAGTAGGAACTTTTTTGCATGAGGTTGGACTCTTGAAATACTGACTCAAAAGACATTTTTAAAAATCTACTTTTAAGAAAAATGTTTTTCTTGTTTCTGTGACATAAGGAATGTATATTTTGTAACTCTAAAAATAGGACTATATCACACCTTTCATATAATAATCACACAGGAATTTTCCTGCATGCATGTGATAGTCAGAAATATGATTCTTTCATAATATCCTCAGGTACAACATAGTTCTTTTGAAGAGTCATTCAAAATTGGCAAGTTTCCCTATTTAAATTCTGTGTAGTGTGTTTTTTTCTAAGAAAGATATGCTTTTCAGAATCTTTCAAACAGGTCTCCTAATAATTATTAAGTAAAGAAGCGATATAGTAAAAAAAATGATAATAATTTGCATTTTCCAACTAGCACAAAAAAGAAAAAGACTTGAAAAGGGTATAAAAGAGGTGTCTTTTTTGAAATTTTCAGTTAATTCTTAAAAAAAGTTATATTTACATTTCCAATGTTATTTTTAACCTGCTTCCTCCCAGAAAGCCTCATATAACAAAGATTTTTTTTTAAACTAAAGGAGGAATATTTTTTAGATGAGAGAAATGAAAAAAAAATACCCATAAAACATTTGAGAATTTAGGCAATTAAGAGCCATATTCATGGACCTCCAGTCTCTCTAAAGTAGTAGAGAAAGTTATATTTCCATTTATCTTCTCTAAGATACTATTTGTCTTTCATAAATGTGTATGGGATGAAATTGTGCATTATTTCCCAATATAATTTATTAGTGTCAGTAATCATAGATTGGCAACTTCCTGTAGAAAATTAGTGAAGTTAAGTGCCCTCTATTAGGAGATATCAACCTCTCCTTATAAAGAGTAGAAAAATTCCCACTACCCAAGCATCTTTATAGATTTTTTTCTTTCAAAAAGGCGGCTAAAAGATACCTTCTCACCCTCTTTCAGGAAGAATTTTGGGAGTTCTAACTACTATGAGAGAAATCTCAAAACCTACAAATTATAACCTTGACTACCTATAACCTGAATGTTGCCACCCAAGAGATAATGTAACAAAATTTGACTCAACTGAGAAATTTCAAACCTAAGAAATATTCCCATATGTTTTAAAGTTTTGGAGAATCGAGGATAGGACAAGATAATGAAATATAACATTAGATGTCACACTCAGAAGCCTTAGAAAAGATTAAGGAGGATAGAGGAAGAAAAATAAAGGATGAGAAAAGATTAAGGAGGAAGGAAGATAGAACAAGATACAGATAATGGGAAGGAGATAGCATTGTGTTGGATCTCTAAAAATTCTGAGTAAATGTGACCATAAATGTCCACTGCTGCTTCTGAAATGTCTCTCCAGACAGTCTCTCTCTCTCTCTCTCTCTCTCTCTCTCTCTCTCTCTCTCTCTCTCTCTCTCTCTCTCTCTGTCTTCTCCCTGCCCCCCGAATAAAGCCACATAAGTGTGCCAGCATCTTATCAAGTCTCCTGTTTGCTCATTAGAGTGATTCTGAGGGTATGAGTCTCCCCAGAATTTCACTCCACACAAATGAAATATATATTTTATTGCTTTTTATTGTATTATGTTTATTATTATGTTCATTGGTTTTATATGTATTATTTTTAAATTTTTCCATTTAGTATAGTCATTGTGAATATTGTACTTTTGGTTCTGCAACTTCATTCTTCATCTGTTTATGAATTTTCCATGCTTATCTGTTTTAAATCTATTTGACATTCCTTATATCATAGTAACATACCATTATATCAATGAACCAATTTTGTTTAGCTATTCCACAAATGATGGCTTAATTTGTTTCCACAAAACAATGCTGTTGTATTTGTTGCCTATATGGGAACTTCTTAGTAAAAACCTCTTTGAGATATATGTCTAATAGTTGAAAATCTTGGTCAAAATAAATGGTCACTTAGTCACTTTATTTGCATAGTTCTAAATTTCTTTCCAAAATGCATGCCTTCTTTTAAGAAGTATTTGCTTCTATCTTTGAATGACCTTCATTTGGGAATGATTTTCCTGTGTTAAATGTATAGTCTGTGAGTGTGTGTATGTGTGTGTGTGTGTATCTGTGTGTATATGAATATATCTATATAGAGTACATCTATATAAATGCTATATCCACACATATAATGAATATATTATCATCTATATATGTATGTTTACAAAAATGTTTATTTATCTTTAATTATATACACAGATATATACATACCTATTATATGATAACCTTCAACTGGTCAATTGAATGTAAATATGCTCCCACATTCTATCACTTTTCCTCTTCACCTAGTTGCAAAACATATTGCTTTTTGAAGAGTTTAAAAATTTAATGTAATATAATTACCTATTTTTTATCTTGTGTAATTGTCTCTATTCTTTGCTTGTTTAAGAATATATCTCCCACTCAGAGCTATTTTTATATTCTCGGTTTCTTTTTTAATGTGATGATCTATTGAGGTCACATCTTTTTTAACTTATTATGCAATATGGTGCAGGATACCACTCAAAGCCTTCTTTTTCATTTTCTCAGCAGGTCTGATGAACTAAGCCGTAGTAATTTATGTTTTCAAGACTGGATTATTGACTTTTATTATTTCTTAATCTCCCATATTTAGAGTATTCCATTGATATATTTTTTTAAACTAATGCCAGATTTTCTCACTTCTCCAAATGAATTTTGGTATTATTTCATTGAATTCTATATTCCTTTGATTGTCTTATTAGTATATTATTAAGTTATGGTATAGTATTAAAACTGAAAATTAATTTTCATAGAATCTCTGTGCCTTAATATGTTTTCCAGAAAATGTCCCTTCCAAAAAGAGAAGTAACAGAACATACCTCAGGAGGGTCTGTGATTGCCTGCTCTGGGGTATCTTGAACATCAATCCATAGAGAAGATATCCCATCAGGTTATCATTATTAGGCCATTTCTCGGGAACCACGTTTTTCAAAGATAGCCTCTCAGCAGAGGTATTTTCTTTTACCTCATAGGCAGCCATATTCCCTCTCTCTCTCTTCAACTCCTCCATTCCCTGTTACAAAACCATCCGTATCCCCTGTTCCCCCTTCAATTCTCTACAATTCCTATAAATATTAGTTTTTGGTGATACAGGTAGATTTTCCAACCTATTTTGTCAAGAATTTGTCAAGGGCCAGACTTAAAAAAACATGTTTTTTGTTGCAAAAGGCTTTTCAAGATACAAGACAGCAAAGAAACTATTACTTGTCATGGGTTAACTAGCCTTTGATTAGACATTTCTTTTATATGTTTTAAAACTTATTTTTTGTCAAGATTCCAGATTATATTTGTTTTCTGCTTAACATCTATGAAAGCATTCAATGGCTGAAGATTAGTGTAGATCTCTTGATTTCATTCTTTCCCACATATGCTAGAGCATTATTCTTCTTAATCCAATTATACTATGCCCTAAAAAAAGGTGTGCATCTAATTTATGAAGAAAAAGCAAAAGACAGTGAAATGGCTGTGATGATTTTTTAGCCATGAGGGAGCAGATATCACAACTAAAGCAAATGATTAAGCAATTAACTGAAGAGAAACAAAATTGCAAATATATTAACAGACAACACATCATACCTAAAAATAATAATATAACTGACCAAGAAAAGACAGATGGGGTTGCAGGGGAAATACCAATACTGCCACTAAGAGATCAAACAAGACCAAAACCAGATAGTGGCATAATTCCTATTAAAAGACATAAGTCATTTACAGCAGCAGACCTTGAAAGTCCGAAAAAATGGATGCCTTCGTGGTTTTCAGAGCCTGTGAGATGTTTGAAAGAATATGAAAGGACATTTAGGCTTTATGATTCAAATTTCCAGGACACTGAAATCCTTCTCTCAGAATTATTTTCAAAAAGGGAAAAACAACAATTAATTGACGAAAAAAGAAACATTCAAATTTAACACCATGGCCAGAGGAAGGAACAGACTTAGAGTTATCGAAAAATGAAAATCTACATTATCTAAAAAAGGCCAGAGAAGATCTATTAGAGGCAATAAAAAGTTTTTCAAAAGAACCAGATACCTGGGGACAATTTGAGAAATTGAGACAAGAAAGTGGGGAACATCCAAAGTTCCTCAATAGAGTGATTGAAGTAGCAGAGGTTATGCTTGAAATTGAAAATTTAACTGAACGGAATTTCCAATGCATAAGGAGACAATTTGTGAAAGACAGTAACACACCTATTAGATCATATTTTAAATTTCAATGCTCAGACTGGGAAACCCTAAGTCTGGAAGATTTAAGAAAAACTGCAACTTACATATTCACAGTTCATAAAGAAATTCTATAGGAAAAGGATGAAATGATAAAAGAGCTTAAAACCAAGCTCAAAGAGGCAAATAGCACAATTAAACATAAAGAAACTGAAGAAATGAAAAATCTAGCCACTCTGCAATCATACAAACCCACAAGGAATTACACACAAAATAATCAAAGGGGTAATGTACCCAAATGTTTCTTATGTGGAAAAATGGGTCACATGGTTTGAGACTGTTATTTAGAGGCACAATTAGTCTAAGCTAACAACATACAGAGGTCCTGGAAAAGTAACATAAAGTATAGCAGCAATAATTCACAAACAAATATAAAATGTAATTGTAATTGCAAGAATTCATTGCAAGCACCAAATTTAGAAACAATGGAGAGATATATCCAACAAGGAACAAAACCACATTATTTGCAAATAGTCTCAGGTGGTGCCAAACAAAGTCAGTTATGAAGCCAGGTGCCTGGGATAACATCAAAAATTAAAAATGGGAAAGGAAATGGGGAAAATGAAAAGGAAGGAGACTGCATGCAAATGGAATTTAGGGGTCTAAAAGCACAAAATAAAATAAAACTAAAGAGCAGATAGAAGAAGAAATCTAATTAGATAATGATTTAACAGAACTTAAAGAGAAAATTTTTGGAACAGTGGAACAAAATACAAGGAAAGGAAAGGAATAGAACTGGCAACAGTCTGTAATACACAAAACTTAAACTTACTAGGACATTATAACTTAAAAAGCAAAGAGTATGAAAGATTAGATCCTAAAAACAGTGAATTGCAACATGTCTCGGCACAAGACAAAAGTAACTTAACAGAAAGGAAAGAATATACTTTAGAAAGCAAAAGAACAACAAAAAAAAGAACCATACAAGATACAAATATTAGAGGGTTATAAACATTCTAAACAAACTGCAAATGAATTAACTGAAGCACATGAGCAAACAACATAATGGCCCAATTAGAAGGAAAATGCAATAATAGAGAACATTCAAATTAGCAGACTTCCTGGAGACAATGACACTGAAAGCAGGGATGATATTACAAAAGAACATACCAATGACATAATAGAAAAGTCAAACTTAAATCCTTATGCCAAAGAATTCCAACCAATAGTAAATGCACAAGATAAAGCAAACAAAAACATTCTTACACCATCCTTAAGTCTCCATGATAATGAAATTCCATTGCAAACTGATGATGGATTGCAAAATGAATGTTCAAATCAACAAGAGAAGTTTGTAGCTGAAGAACAAAACTGGGATATGATAGCAGATCCACAGGAAGGAACAAACAAACAAGAGCCAATTTTTTCAACACATAACATAAAGTTATAGCATACTACTAAGCAAGAGCTTGCAAAAGACTTGGGGAATATAGAAATCACTGAGCAAGAGTCAGTGCAAGATATGAATCACACAGAACTACTATATTCAATGATATTTGACTAAGAAAACAAGGAAAACCAAGAACTTTATGAATATTTCAAACTTTACAATCAAGATCATAAAGCTTTATAAGAGTTGGAGACAGATGATTACATTAACAACGCAAATCAAGAACAAACGATACTGTCAGAAGAATTAGTTCAGGACATAGAATACACAAACTTATTAGAAGAAAAGTTGGCAGCATTGGGAGTCAAAGATTATCAAGAACTTTATGAAAAGTATGAGGATGAGGAAGAAGACAATGAATTAGAAGTAGAACAAAATTATATACGTGATAGAAAACAAACAGAAGAAGCAAACAACGTAATGATTCTATCACACCTTCCTTTCTTAAGACTTAAAACTTCTCACAAACCAGACTGTCAATTAAAAAAATATATACAAGCTTTACAAACAAGAATAGCAGAGTTGCACAAAATGGGCATGATGCAACAAAAAGTACCCCTGGATTACAATTTGCACAACATCAAACCAAGAGACAAAGTATACTTAAAATTTTTAATAGAAAATTGGCTACAGACATAAAATGGACAGGACCACATGAAGTATTGCTTACTACTCCAACAGCCATAAAAATTGCAGGGAAAAACTCATAATTCCACTGTTCCCACGTAAAACCAGAAAAATTCAACATCACTGTAACAGACATAGAAGATAATTAGACAAAAGATAGTGCTGAGAAATGAAAACAAAAAATGATTAATATAAAAGTACACCAAAATGAAACAATACTGACACATAATGTTCGAGACAACAAGATCCCAGCAGTCAAGCGTGCCGCAATGAGAACACAACTTTCCAACCCAGAGGAAAAGTACACCAGAGGAAAAGATTTTGAACCAGCCCAGAGGAAAAAAATTTAAACCAGCCCAGAGAAAAGTCATCAAGAAAAGTTGATAGAGAGAAGAAACAAAGGGAAAAAGCTGAAATGGACAGCTAAGACTTTGAACTTTGTACTATTAACTTTGACATATTGGGAGACCTTGTTTAAATAAACAAGTGTCTGAAATTGTATTTGTGCAAAATGTAAATATGTATATAGTTAGTTCCATAAGGTCTTAGGCAAATAGAGAGATCAATTGATATTTCTATTTGACTGATTTCAGTATGTGGCACAATATATATTAGTGTATTACATGTAAATAATCTCTATAAAAGTAACAGTGAAATTATAATTATGTAACTGTAATTATGTAGCACAGCATGTATATATGTTGTACATAAAATTAGGTTATAGATTAGCCTAGGGACTTAGAGAATAGTTATAATAAATAGGGAATAGATTAGGAGTAAATTAAGTTAAGCATTGTATAAACAGTTAGTTATACACAGAAATAGACTTAAGCTGCATTTGCAGATAATTAGTAGTAGTCTCTCGGTGTCCAAGAATGACAATTGTCTTTGTGCGTTTTCATCTACGGTGTACCTTCATGTGGCTATGAAGTCCAAAGACTGAGGCGCACAGTTTGTGGAACATGGGGCATAGGACGCCAGTTGTTGCAGGAGGTGCGGTTGTGGCCTGGTGTCGGCGTTCATGCGTAGCGGCAAGACGTCAACGTCGCTCATCTTCAAAGGTGGTGGCAGCATGGTTAATGTGGGTTCGCCAGCTGCTTCTGACAGAGGCAGCAAGTTCTAGTTGCTTTGGTGTAATGCCAGCCCACTTCAAGTTGGACTTTAGTTGATCCTTGTATCTTTTCTTTGGTCGGCCTTGTTTCCTGAGTCCAGCTGACACTTCACCATAGAATACCTGTCTTGGTATTCGCTGTGGGTCCATGCAGATGAAGTGTCCAGACCATTGTAGCTGGGTTTGGAGGACCAGGACTTCGATGCTGGTGGAGTTGGCTCTGTCGAGGTCTTCCTGGTTGGTGATTCGGTCCTGCCATCAGATCCTCATGATTGACCGGAGAGAGTGTTGGTAGAATTGCTCCAGCTGTTTCATGTGCTTCCTGTACGGTGTCCATGTCTCACAACCGTACAGGAGCGAGCTGAGGAGCACTGCGTTGTACACTTTGAGCTTCGTCTCAGTGCTTACACCTCTGTGTTGGAGGACTTTGGAGCACAGCCGCCCGAGTGCCTGGCTGGCCTTTTAGATCCTGGCATTGATCTCGTGGTCTAGGGACCCGTTGTTGGTGATGGTGCTGCCCAGGTACTTGAAAGTGTTGACATTAGAAAGCTGCGTGCCGTCGATTGTAATGCAAGGCTGGTTAGTTGGCCTCCCTGGTGCAGGTTGGAACAGCACCTCTGTTTTGCTGAGGCTGATAGTCAGGCCAAACAGTTTTGTTGTGGTAGAGAACCTGTCCACAATGGTTTGAAGATGATTTTCTTGGTGGGCCATGAGAAAATTAGTAAACTTTTAACTGTTCGTTATAAAGCTGATGCTGAAATTGTGTTTAGTGGAAATATATATATATATATAGATAAAATAGTTTGCAAATAATAGATATATAAAATAGGAAAACTCTTTTAGTTAACTTAGCAAGAGTAAGTAGTATTATCATTAAGATTCAAATTTCTTTGTAATGATTTTGTTCAAATATTTATTGTACTGAATTAATTGTAAAACCCTAAAACTACAGTTACCCAAACTTTCCTGCATAGAATTCCTTAAAGTAGATAAAGTTAGAATAGAGTAGTGGTAGACTAATTGAGGGAAGTGTATTATTTTGGGGGAAGTACTTAAAATTAGATTTAGTAGATTGGTAACTATAATAAAAATAATTGACATTGGGAAGGTCACAACAAAAAAGGGGATGATTTTGGAAAGAAAAAAAAAAGCAAGTTTTGAATTTTCTGCCAATCAAGTGGAACAAACAGAAGTTGAAATGTTAGAATGAAGATATTGACAAGAATGACATTTGGTGGGAGGAGGGGCAACTGGGAGTGGCAGTTGGTCTCATGACACTCTTCCTTCCTGGCCCTAAAATGGGAAGGAACCTCTCTCCCTGTCTCTGGATACAAGTGCCTCTATTCCTGAATTTCCCAACTGTGTGCTCTATTTGGATTCCTGTGATTGTATCATCAGACAAAAGGACTTAAGGGAAGCAGTTTGAACTGTAAGGCTAGTCTTTAGGGGCCTCAGCCCGAAGAGACAGGCCCAATCAGCTCTGAAAGTCAGAACTTTTCTTCTTCTTGCTGTCTACTGCTAAGACTTTGAACTTAAGAAAATTAGCACATATTAGCATAGACAAGAATAAAAGAAATGCTCCACCAGCTTGTGAGGCCTGGCCTCAGCTCAAAAGCTGAGAGAGACTACCTCATCTAGGGAAATCACTCTTCTCTCTTCCCTGATACCTCGCCCATCCAAACTTGTTATTAAAATTTATTTTTATTTAAATCACTGAAGTCAGATAAGAGGACTATCATTTCAGGGGACACAGAGAGAACTGAATCTCAGGACAGGCATTCAGCTCTAAACAGTCCTTATTGAACCCCTGCTGGGAGACCTTGGTCTGGGGGGAGGCTTGTCCTTCAAGAAGGTCCATGCTTATATGCTCTGGGGTATCTTCAACATCAATACGTACAGAAGACATCCCCTCAGGTATCATAGCTGTCCCATTTCTTGGGAACCTCATTTTTCAAAGATAGCCTCTAAGCAGGGGTATATATCCTTTTACCTCATCAGCAGCCATATTCTCTCTCTCTTCAACTCCTCCATTTCCTGTTACAAAACCTTTCATATCCCCTCTTTCCCCTTCAACCCTCTACAATTCCTATAAATATTACACCCTTCCAAAAAGAGAAGCAACAGAACATATCTTTAGGGTAGCCAACACATTTCTAGCTATTAGTTTATTTGGGCATTTGAGTCCATCCTGTGGTACTTTTGTAAGGAAGACAGGGTTTGAGCATATGAGGTGGATCTTTAGGGAGATGCAGATGCAGAGAAAAGCTTCTAGAATGTGGAGGGAAAGGGTGAGACAGTTAACTGGGATTTGACCTGTGTCTTTCTCTGGTTTTACCAGGAGGGACTGCCTGATTTCCCTTGGTGGCTGTGTCTGCCTTGTCTTTCCCATCCTACCTGCTTACCTTCTGGCTTGTTGTCATCTACTGAGCTTCCTGTTGTGATCCTGAACCATTTGGGCCATCTGTCTGTAAGATTAAGTCTGGGGTCCTTCTGGATCCAGGACCTCTCCCTGGGTCCTGTTCTGTAAACCTCAAAATTTCTTAGACTTATAAATGTTGGAAATTTCAACATTGGGAAATTTCATATTTGAAAAATTTCCTATTGATAGTGGGTCTTGGCTATTGGAATGTGAACCCCATTGGCATGAGAGTTTCCTCCTCCTCCCTTCTTAAGATTACTTTAGGACAGAAACCTTTTGCTGAACAATGGAAAAGCCTTTGACCTATGCTTAAGCATAGAACAGGAATTTCTTTGAGTCATGATTGATTTTAGAATTGATACAATGGAGATACTTGGAATCAATCTCCACCCTACTCAGTCCTAACAGGATTGAGGAAGGGCTGCAGCATAGATCAAAATTTAATTATTCCAATCTCTACCCTACTCAGGTTAACAGGATTTAGGAAGGGCTGTAGCAAAGGATCAAAGATTTAATTATTTGAAAATATGACCTTCAACAGACATGTGTCCTGGGTTAAGCTAGAGCCTCCATTGGCACAGGGAAATTGATGGACAGTAATTGGTAGATGTGAGAACTGAGGGGAGGGAACTTGGATGGTTTCCTTAAAGATAGAAGGGTCTGAAGACTCAGGGGTGGTGGTTGAGGAGTTTGGCTGAGTGGTTGGAGTGTGCTCTGAGAAGCTTGCTCTGAAGGAAGCTGAAGGTGGGGGCCTCTGAGACTGTTTCTCCATTTTGGTCACGTGAGTAATAGGGACTGATCTCTTTTCTTTGCCCCAGCTATCTAAGGGCTTGGCCTTTTGGCCCAGCCTAAACAGAAGGGGTATTTAAGCCCTATTCCCTTCTCTCCCTTTTCTCTCTCTCTATCTCTAATTCCTTTCTTCCTCCTGTTGTAATTAAACTCCATAAAAGATTGACTGCTGACTTGAGTTTTCATTTAGGAATTACATAGCTGAATTCCTTGGCGACCTTAAATTAATATATATCAGTCTTTTAAAGTGATTTCCTTGTCACAGTTCTGCCTTATTGCCAAACCTCACTACCTCTATTACATCAAAAGATTTTTTTTTAAATTTTGGTTAGTGTAGGTAGGTAAGGATCAGTGTAGTTCAAATTTGTAAAGACTCCTGGAGATAGGACATTTAGATCTGGGAGGGGTAGATAGTTGAGATTAGCTTAGAATTATCCAAATCCCCTTTTCACCTTCCCCAGTTTAATAAATCCAACATCCATCATCCTTGTTATGTAGTGGTCTGTGTTTATTATCTCAAGACAGGTTCTGCTTGGAATGGGCCAGTTAACCTGTCAACCTACATTTGGCCTTCCCAAAACAGTTATATTTCTGATACTGGTCTATAATTAAACAGCTAATCCCATCCCCCAAACCACCCTCCATTACAGTACAAAGTGTCCCTTAAAAAGCTGTGAATATCTCTTGATTCATGCTATAAACAATATATTATAAACCATACACTATAAATATGCTATAAAATTCAATTCCTAATTAAAATTCTTAGTCCTTATTTTTAGAATAATTAGAGTGATTGATTTATATTCATCACTTAATTCAGGGTAGAAATAGTGTTTTTACCAAATTGGACAGAATCTGTTCTTTAGTATTTTTGAAACTAGAAAGAAAAGTATATCTCATGTATATATTTCTGCTTCACTTTTGGGCCTCATCTTCCCTGACACTTCTCTTTCTTTCAAAATTGAAGTAAGTCTTTTCAAATTACTTTAAGGTTCAAAACAGTCTCAAAAAAATAAAAAAAAACACTAGCGAGGAAGAGATATATCTAGTATCCATTGTTAGTAAGTCTGATACAATCTTTATAAATATAAATTTAAACATATTTTAAATATTTATTAGATTTTAACTTTAAAAGTAATTTAAATGGGTTGGAATAAATTGTGGGTCTTGTAACAAATAGAGATTTTAATAAAATTGTAATATTCTGGATGACAAAGTATTTTGAATCAATAAAATTTTTATTAATTAAACTTTGTTTAAGAAATTAAAGTTTTTCTTATATCACTTAAAAACTTTAGAATACAATAAAGAAAAATGTTATAGAATATTCTATTGCACAAATCAAGTTTTGCTTTTCTCTCTGTTGTGACAAGGAAATCACTTTAAAAGACTGATATATGTTAATTTAAGGTCGCCAAGGAATTCAGCTATGTAATTCCTTAATGAAAACTCAAGTCAGCAGTCAACCTTTTATGGAGTTTAATTACAAATAGGAGGAAGAAAGGTATGAGAGAGAGAGAGAGAGAGAGAGAGAGAGAGAGAGAGAGAGAGAGAGAGAGAGAGAGAGAAGGGAATAGGGCTTAAATACCCCCTCTGTTTAGGCTGGGCCAAAAGGCCCAAGCCCTTAGATAGCTGAGGCAAAGAAAAGAGATCAGTCCCTATCACTCACGTGACCAAAATGGAGAAACAGTCTCAGGGGCCTCCACCTCCAGCTTCCTTCAGAGCAAGCTTCTCAGAGCACAACCTCTCAGAGCAAAACCTCTCCAACCCCCTCTAGTCTCAGACCCCGCTCTCTTTAAGGAAACCATCCAAGTTCCCTCCCCTCAGTTCTCACATCTACCAATCACTGTCCATGTCTTCCCTGTGCCAATGGTGGCTCTAGCTTAACCCAGGACCGCCCAGAGGTCTGTGGCTTTGCACATGTCTGTTGAAGGTCATATTCTCAAATAATTAAATCTTGATCCTTTTGCTGCAGCCCTTCCTAAATCCTGTTACCCTGAGTAGGGTGGAGATTGGAAGTTCCAAGACCTGATTCTGTCATTCCAAGTATCTCTACTGTATCAATTCTAAAATCAATCATGACTCAAAGAACTTCCTGTTCTATGCTTAAGCATAGGTCAAAGCCCTTTCCATTGTTCAGCAAAAGGTTTCTGTCCTAAAGTAATCTTTAGTAGGGAGGAGAAGGACCCTCCCATGCCAAGGGGGGGGGTTCAAATTCCAATAGACTATCAGTAGGAAATTTTTCAAGTATGAAATTTCCCAATGGTGAAATTTCCAACATTTATAAGTCTAAGAAATTTTAAGGTTTACACTGTGCAAATAATTTTGTTGTTCACTTAGTCTAGTTTCATAAACCCACTTGTTATATTAAATGAAAAGTGCAATGGAATGATCATGACAGAAATTATGTTTTTGGAAAATAATGAACAATAACCAATAATATGAAATTTTAAACAAATTTTGACATTAATATATGAGGAAGGACTGAAGGTCTCTGGTAGGATGAACCTGAAAATTTGGAGTACAAATGATATAAATGTTTTGGAACTGAAGCTATTAAGAATGAACTTAAATTTAAATGTTAATCATCTGCAAAAGTAAGCCATATTGATTTTCAAATGTGTTATTAGCAAGAGTAGTAGAGATTTAAAGACCTATTGAAACATTCAAACTGTGATCTAATTAATTATAAAATTGTCCAAGACAAATTTGTCATAAGGAGAAATGCATTGGGCTATATAAAGTCTATTTAAAAATCATCAATCTCCAATACATCCACTGGAGAGGGTACTTTGACTCTAATAATTGATATTCATGATGTAGGATGAATATACATATATATCTGAGATCATGAATATGCATATATGATTTTTATATGTGATTTTTATGTGTATGTCTGTACATATGCATATACATTATATCTATATGTTTATATCCCTAAGACTATTCATCAAACTACATTAGTTAGATGGAAACAGGCTACCTCTGTTTGTTTTACTGCCCTGCTCACCAAGTAACTTTGTGATCTATAATTCATTCTCTGGAGTAGAAATAGCAACAAGAAAACTGCTAAGTAGAAATAGTCAATGCCAGTTGCATAGTCTGCAATATTTCCTGTTGTAAATTGATAAATAGAATTTTGGATTAATTACCCAGACTTTCATCTGTTGTTAATGTGAATTAGCTTCTCTAGTTCGATACATGCCCTGGGAGAAATCAGAAACTAAAGTTATTTTAACAGCAGAACAAAGAATTGGTACCTAATGGTATAAAAGAATTAAAAAAAAAAACCTGAATTTTGTCCATCCTTTGATCTCAAAACTCTGGCTTTTGGTTATAATATCCCAGGTAATTAAATTTATTTTTTATTTCAAGAGGAAGTCAGTGGATTATTTCTATTCCCACTCTGCTTTCTGGTTCTAAGAAGTCTGAAATTTTTAAATTATTATTTCTGCAATACTTTGAATATGTTATTGTTCAGTCATGTAGTTTGTATCTGACTCTTTGTGAACCTGCATGAAGTTTTATTTGAAAAGGTACTGGAGTAATTTATTTTCTTCATCTCATTTTTAATAAATTAACTTTATTTTTACATGTTTATAGATTTAAAAATAGTTTTTGAAATCTTGCAATCCCTGCTATCTTCCTCCTCTCTCATGCTGATATAGCAAGTAATATGATATAGATTACATTGCTACCATGCAATACATATTTCTATGTCTATCATGCCATGAAAAAAGACATATTTTGTATACAAGAAAAAATACTCATGAATGAGATGAAGCGAAATATAAGGTATGAATATATCATTTTACCATATAAGAAGTTAACAGTTTGACATGACTAAATACTTTTAAAATGGTCTTTCACGTTACCTTGTGTTTCTTCCCATTCTTGTAGATCACATTTTTCATTCAGTTGCTTTTCTTTACCTCAACAATATTTTAAATTCTTTTACTTGATTAAATAACTATCTTTTTCCTTGCATGATGATACTCAGCTTTTCTGGATAGTTTATTTTTGGTTTTAAACTCAGGTTCTTTGAAATATTGTATTCCATGTCCTTTGTTGTAATATATAAGCTTCATCATGTGTTATTCTGACTGTAGCTCTATCATATTTAATTTTTTTCTAGTTACTTGTATTATTTTCTCCTTAACTTGGGACTTGTAGATGTAGATGTTTTGGAATGATTCTCTTATTTTGGTTTTGGGTCTTGAATGTCCTTGTTACCATAATTTTACTTTATGATGTAAATCTTAATCTATGTTTCTTTGTATGTTTGTTCTTCCAAACTACTTGCTGATTTGAAGCTTTATTGGTGCTGGGTACCATATCCTTATGGAGGCAAAATCTGGGCTGGTCATTCCTGCTGCTCATTTCTTAGGTTAAAGAATGTTGTTATTTTAGGCTCCCAGTGGCAGGACCCTTTCAGTGCCAGATTAGATCCAGAGGAAAATTAAGATCACTGCCTCTTTGGTGTGAGCTCTATATGTTTCTATAAGTCTTGGCTTGTCTCTTTTGGGACTTCAGTTAGTGATTTTAGACTAAGATACTACCAGCTAGCTGAAAAGCTCTCATGGTTTATTTAGAGTAACTATAGATAAACACAAATATACACATTTCTAAAAATTCTTCATATAGTATTCTAATAACTAGTGTCCCTATTAAATGAGGAAATGGAGTTATTCTGACATTTTTATTTTTCTTGATGATCCCAAGATTTCTCTTAGTGAATGCAATTTTTCACAGCCAGGATATAATTTAAGAAGTAAATATAATCCATTAACCCATAATTCTTAAATGAGAACCCCAAAATACTCCTCTGTGAATTTCATCTTTAACCTTTATATTTGTTAATCATATTACACAATATCCTAAAAGAAGTACTTTAAAAATTTTTAAACTTTGAATTATCTTTTTGATTAAAGGATATAAGAGAATAATTAAAATTAATTTAAAATCATCAGGTGTAATAGTATCAAGTTTTCTAGTAGCACCCCAGTTTTTTCTTCATATATTTTCTGATGCTAAAAGAGTTTATTCTTCCTTTCTTTACTGCCTTCTTCATTTGTCCTTTTGGCTTCTTAGCTTTCAAAGTGGTAAGTATTAAGACAAAAAAAATGATGAAGATCATAATGTAAAGCAAGGATGATTGGTTTTGAGAACCACCTCTATCTAAAATAAGCATTGTCTTCTTAAAGTGAAACATGACCTATCAAATGAAATCAAATATTTAGAATGGACCATGGAATTTGTACAATAAATTCAATTATCATCCTTTACAATGAGCATCCTTGTTTCTGGGAGGAATCTCAAAAAAACATTTGGTGTAGTTATGATAATGTAGGAAAGTATACGTTTATATAAACACTGATGGAACAAATGAAATTGTCAAACAGCCATAAAGGCAAGTACTGTACCAGTAGCTGGGATGTAATTTCCCTTTTGTTGTTGTTTGGTTTTTGCTTTGAGAGAAGCAATGAAACACTTGCTCCTATAAAATAAGCACTTGGTGTCTTTCCCATTGTTGATGTCATGGCTGGAAATGATGTGCTTAGAGCAATAACTGTTTCAGTGAGCTAGGCAAGTCAGTGTCTGGCAGATGTCAGTACTGTATTTCTTTGATGCAAGACAGATTGTTATAGCTTCCAATTCTGCTGTGTTTCCACAGAGTGCAATATATACTTGAAAATGTACAGTAAAAATGTAGATTTTTTTTTGTTTCTCCCAAGCATAAGGTTGTTGAGAACCACTCAAAGACATAGTAAAATATAATTGTTGCATCTTACATGAAAAAGTGTCTATATTTTGCATGCACATTTTCAAGTATTATATTTATGTAATCTGTGTCAGAAACAGTTATAATAGAAAGGCAATGGGTTAATTCTGAATGTTGTCATCCTCTCATCCTGAACCTCTAAATATAAATTGCTTAGTGAAATGGCTCAGTTTACTAGCATCAATTTCACACTTTCAAGCACATATTATCTAAAATATAACAAAAGACGTTTTATTAATAGGGAAGGGAGAATAAGAGAGCATTATAAAATTCTGAAAACATTTTATTCATGCCTTTTGTTTTTCTTTACTACACCACAGTCATTTGCTGATATTCTTCCCTACTATGCAACTCACCACCATGTAACAAAGAAAAATTTAGGAATTTTTTTTTAAAAACAGGTCTGAAGTATTCTTATTTATATGTGTTCTATTCATACTTTTAAAAAATTATTTTATTCTGAACAGAATGAATACTTAAAAAGGTTAAATATGTCCATATACAATGTAGAAGAGAATATGTGAAAAATGAATGTCTATTATATGTTTAATTTATTAAATGCTTGCTTATATGCTCTTGTTACATGCTTATTTTATTTGAAAATCCATAACATATTACATGCAGATATGTGTATATAAGAATATATTACTTTCAAAGATGTTTTGCTTGTCTGTTTCCCTATGAAGTCTTCCATTCTATCCTGTGTGCTTTTTATAGATTTCAATAACTTATTTTTTCTTTCTTTTATTTGCCAATTTTATTGATAGCTTCCCTTTCTTTGTCCCCAAATCCATGGTTTGATCAAAATAAAAAGGGAACGATACAAGTCACAACAAATAGGTTAGCTATGTTCAGTACCTAGAAGATGAAGATTATTTTAATCATCTATTTTCTACTGCTCAAATTAGCCTTTTTCTTACTCTAAGCTACCTTTCATTGACATTTCCCATTTTTTTTTATTTTAGCCACTATTTATATTGTTGGGCTTTCCAGATTCTAAAACACTCAAGTCTTCCTATGGTAACCATTAATTCCTTATATTTATTTATTTGGACACATTTTGTTCCTAGATATTGGCGCAATAATATTCCACTACACTTATATACCACAATTTGTTAAACTATCTTCAATTCATTTGGACACATTTTGTTCCTAGATTTCCTAGTTTTTGCTACTTCAAAAATTGGTGCTTCAACAGCCATGGAAGGTGTCTTGAGGGCATATTCTTAAGAACAGTATTATTAGGTCCAAGTATATTAACACTCTAAGCATTATGCAATCAAATTAATTTTGGTACCTGCATAAAATCTGGAAATGTGTAATTTCCAACTCACTTAGTGTTAGGATGAGATTCCTATGGCTATAACTTCCTCAACAGGTATTTTCTTTCATTTTTTTCCATGTTGACTTCTCTTGCCATTGTCTTTAACATATATATCCTCTGGTAGTCAGTAGTAGACCAATTACTTCCTCTAGGTACTAGATAAGGATGAGCATAAGGGACATTATTGGAGTGAACTTAAGGCTTGATCTCTCTCCTGCTCTGGAGATAGAACTCCTCTAGATAGTTCTAATGAATGTTATTCAATCATGAGGAGGGCTTCAGTGCCATCTTTGAGGACTGATGAAAACTATTTCTATGGAGTTTAAAGACCTTTTCTCTCCTCTTCCAGGTACACAGAAGTATCCAAGCACATATTTGTTATTTAGGTAGTGACCCCAAATCCATATATATATATTTTTTTCCTGTGACTGTAGGGTTAGATATCTGCTCTTTGAATGTGCTTTCCATGAAATTAATCTATTTCTCCCACTTTACTCAAAGGCTTGAGTAGGTTTATTCAAAATATTCTATAGCTCCAACTTACTGAGCCAATTATCTTTTCCATCCTGTTAAAAATAACTTTAAGTACTTCCAAAGAAATTCATACTTCCAGGAATAAAGGAAAAGTTGTAGCATAGCCTAAGTTTATAGACTGTTTAAACAATTTGCTTAAGGTTATCAAATTCTTCTTTAATGTGTGTTCAAGGATATCTTACCCATTCAATTGGGTAAATGAGGTTAAGGGCATTTGAAACATTTCAATATCATCTTATATCAAAAAATTAGAAAAAGGCAAAAAATGCCTTTTTTTTAGTGTGAACATAAGAAGAAAGGTCATTTTAGCTCTCATTTCAGATTTAGGTTTCACAGGGATAGTGTATACACACATACACACAGATAGAGACAAACCCACACACATTAAGTTCATTTTTGTTGTTTTCTGATATTTTTCAGTTCAGATCCTTTCCCTTCCCAAGGCAGTAAATAGTCTGATAACATAGGCTTTATCAGTGCTTTCATGCAATACATATTTTCATAGTCTCCATGTCATTACTGAAAATATTTATCACATGCACAACAAAAAACTCATCAAGTAAATAAAATGAAAGATGGCATTCCTTGACTTGCAACCAGATTCCAACAGTTTCTTCTTTAGTTGTGATTAGTGTTTTTTATTGTAGGTCCCTTGGGGTTAACTTGGATCTTTTATTTGCCAATGATAGTTTTTTAGCACCTTCACACTTGATCACTGAACAATTATTTCCATTACTTTATACATTGTTCTCCTGGTTTTGCTCACTTCATGTTGTCAGCTCATACAGGTCTTACCAGGTTTTTCTGAACTCATCCTTTCATCATTTCTTATGGCACAATAGTTTTCCATTACAACCATATGCCACAGCTTGTTCAGCCATTCCCTGATTGATAGATATTCCCTCAGTTTCCAATTATTTTACACTATAGATTGAGCTGCTGAAAGTATTTGTGTATATGTAGGTCCTTTTTTCCTTATTTCTGATTTCTCTACCTTGTTTTCTCTTATATTCCTTTCAGCCTTTCCCTGTTAACAAATGTTTGTGCTTTTATGTATGCACATTTTTGAGTTCCTTCTTCATTCATTTATTTATTTATCTGTCCATTTATTTATTCATTCATTCATTCATTCATTTATTTGTTTGTTTGGTCCCTCTTCCCCTTCTTACTTCTCTTTTGGTTAAGATACATTTCTATACCTGAGTGTAGAGATTATTTCCACTTTGTGCAAATTACAATGCAAGTAAGCTTTAAACATTGCCCACCACCCCTTCATCTTCACTTAAAATGTATGGACTCTTTCATGCCTCCTTCTCTTAGTTAATTTATCCCCAACTTTCTCTCCTTTTCTCTTTCTTTGCACAATGTATGACTCTCTCATCCTTTGATATAAAAAAATCACATTGTATTCAATTTACTTCCTGCACTTATTTTCTATTTATGCTCCTATTCGTTGCCCAAATAGTGATAAAGTTCTAAGTATCTTCAGTGTCTTAAACATCCTAAGTACTTTAGTTATCTTAGATACTTTAGGTGGCATAGCTATCTTACACATCTCAGTTATCGCCTTTTGTCTAGTAATGTATTACATTTAACGTCATTGTTTCCCTTTATTACCTTAAAATTTTTTGAGTATTTTAAATATATCTTATATCATAAGTATCCTATGAATTCTAGCTATTATTTTCCCATGCAAGGAACATAATCAGTCGAACCACGTTGTTTTCCTTGGTTATTTTAAATAAATAAAGTAAATTAGGTATCTGTTGTAGTACAGAAATCCCAAATATCCTAGCAACTATTTTTCTTATGCAAGGATGAGATTAGTTTGACCCTACTGATTCCCTTGAGTTTTTTCCTAACCTTTTTATGCTTCTTTTGGTTTTCAAAATTGATCACTGAATTTTCTTTTTAGCTCTGGGTATTTCATCAGGAATGCATGAATTTTATCTATTTTATTAAATATCAATTTTCCCCTGAAATATTATGCACATTTTCCTGGGGAGATGATTTTTGGATGTAGGCCTAGATCTTTTACACTGCAGAATATAAAATTCCATGCCTTCTGATACTTAAATGTAGTAGTTTCAAGGTCCTGTGTACTCCTGATTGTAGTTTCATAGCATTTGAATTTTTTCTGACTGCTTGTAGCATTTTTTTCTTGAGTTGGATGGTATTTCCCTATAGTAGTAAATGAATTTTTTAATTTGCTGTATTCTTTAAATTTTTATTTTCTTTTCTTGCTCAAGAACATCAGGGCAATTTTCCTTTTCTTTCAATATATATCCAGGTTCTTTTTTTGATAATGGTTTTCAAGGAATCTGATGATTCTTAGATTCTTTCTCTGGACCAACTCAGTTATTTTTCTACTGGGAGATTTCAAATTTTATTCTGTTTTTTCATTCTTTTAAGTGTGTTTTATTGTTTCCTGTTTTCTTGTGAAGACATTAGCTTCCATTTGTATAATTCTAATTTTTAGGGAACCATTTTTTTCTTTGAGGCTTTGTACTTCCTTTCTTAGGGAATTATTTTCTTGTTTGAGGTACTATTTCCTTTTTTGTGGAAACCATATTTTTAATAAGTTTTTGTTCTAACTTGTTGATTTTTCTATCATTTTCTTTTCTAATTTTTCTTCTCAGTTTCTTATTATTTCTTTTTCTAGCCTTTTTTGAGTTTTTTTCTGGGAGTTAATTGTGGTCGTGAGATACTTTCACCTTTTCTTTTGAGGCTTAATACATTTTCATTTTTGTTTATTAGCATCTCCTCTCCTGAGCTTATATTTGGATCATCTTTCTTATTAAGTTGTTTTTTGTTTGCTTTTGTTTTTATTAGTATCAGGCTTTTTCATTGTCTTTTGTTCATTTGGGAGTTATTTTTTTTTCTTGATTTTGTCTATATGTTGAAGGTTAGCTCCATTTTTGGGGTGGAGGGATTACTGTCTCATTTTTATGTGTGCCTGGGGTTGGCTAAGCTGTCTCAGTCCCAGATTAAACACTCTCTAGAAGCAGTCTTGTTGGCCTGCTGTGTGAGCTATTCAGTTCAGCTTGACTGAACTGGTTTCTGCTCAATCCCACCAAGGCTGGACCTTATTGGGCTGTGTTCTTCCTACTGCTGCCTAGGCTGTTATGCCTGGTGTCTGTTCTGGCTGCATTACCTACAGCATATTATTTTAGTCATAATTCTGAGAATTTTGTAGAATCATGGATCACAGAAGAAAAGCAGTGGCATATATCAGTCAAACTGAGACCCAAACAAATTATGATTATCCCATGGTCACAGTAATACTAATCAGCAGAACCATTTGCTAATGTTGAAAATGATACAAATTGTGTAGTGTTGAAGTTGAAAAAATACCCTATATTTATATAGTTTCATTCTCTTTGGCCCTAGGGGGAAGAAATAGAAGCCATATGTTGAAGTTTCAAGAAAGTCACTGAATTTCTTTGATCAACATTTTACTAATATTTATCTTATTGTACCGATGCTACTTTACGCATACAATCCAATGAACGTATACCTTTGAAAGTCCTCTTTAAGAGTTGTTTTATATTTATATAAGAAATTATTAATTGTTATAAAATGATAAACGCTTAAGTATTAATGCTAATAGCCCATTAACTTATCAACCTTAGGGAATTTGTATTGAAATAAATAAGTCTTTGACTAAAGCACTGTTTTTTTAGTTGTGAAAACTTAATACTCCTGACATAAATCGTTTCTCTTGGGGAAATATAGGGGTGTCTGAGGTATGCAGGAAGGGCTGGTGGAAGGGCTTGCTGAACATTTTTAAGGGCTGCCCATCCACTTTTGGAGTTCTGCTAGCCACCCAATTTTCACCAGTGGCTCCAAGGAGCAGTAGCAATGGCAGGGGCCACTGTCTTAGCAGTTGGACTAAACTCGATTGAGGATAAATGACAGGTCTCAAACATATTGATGAGTAAAGGGGATATCTATCCCAGACGTGTAAAGACTTCCTCCAGCAAAATGGTTAGATGAAAATAGCAGCCATGGAGGCAGCTAAAACAGGTGTCATTGAGCACTCAGAGTTTGCTTAGGCATTAGAGAAGCCAAAGTCATTCACTGCATCCTAAGCTATATCACCAATTGTCCTGACTTTTTTTCTACCACTAGCCTTTAATGACTGTAAGAGGAAAGCTGAAAATTTTGTGCATTTCTGCTTCACTTTAATCCAATTCACTCCATAATATCATTTGTCCTTTATGAAAATGAAGCACGAACAACAACATCATACTACAAAGCATCCATCTACTTGAAATATCTTTAAGTCTATGCCTGACCTTAGCAGTTCATATTGTTAAATTGTAAGTATAACAACACAGAAAAGATAAGTGATTTCTTCTATGTAGGGAACTTCATGTTTGTAAAATCCCTCCACTAAGTCTGTGAAAGTTGCCAAAAGCACAGAGATATTAAGAAACTTAAATATACTTCACAAAGAAAAAAACTTATTCCAAATCTTCCTGATTTCTCTCTACTATATCATGCTGTCTCTAAAACTGAAAGTAATCAAGAATATTTTAATCAAAACAAATCACTGACTCAGATCATAAGTTATCTCAGTGTAATAATCGCTTAGAGCAATGCATTCAAGGAATTCCATTTACTTTTAAGAATATGATGTGTTTTGTTTTGTTTATAACAATTTCCTTTTTGCTAGGAAATTGGAAGAAAAAATGAATTCTTCGACATGAAGCAAAAACACTAAACATCTCCAGACTTTGCCCCAAATCACAGAAAGCAGCAATGGAACCATTGGAAACATAACCCAAAAGGAAGACAAAGATAAAATGTGGAAGATTGCATATGTGAGAGAGAGCAAGTAGGGCAGTTTTTTTGAGTAGAGAATATAAAGGCATGGGGAATCAAATATAGCAAGTCTAGAAAAGTAGGCTAGATCAAGATAGCAAAGAGCCTTCAATGGCAAATGAAAGAATATATATCTCATTCTATAAGAAATAAGGAGCCACTGAAACTTCCTGAAAAAAGTTAAACCTGTGCGTTAAGAATACCACTTTAAGAGAGGTGAGAGTGGCCTGACTGATTACTTGGTTAGGGATTCAGGCATGTTTCCTTAGAACTACTACTTGAACTGGCCCAAAAATTCAATTTGATTTTTTTTTCTCCCCAGTGAATTGGCAGGTTGGTGGAATGTATTGAAAGTTAATGAAACATCCACTAAGGATCTGTGATTTCACTATTGTGGGGAACTCCTAATATAAATTCTAAGCAATTCCTGAGGTATCCCCAGGCTAGTAAATGTCATAAGGCAGGACTAGGTCTTCTCAAATCCAAGGGAGGCAATCTTTTCTTATGTTAGGTTACCTCCCAATACTACAAATTGTGCAATTGAGTTTCTCCCATTTAGGTAAATCTGAGCAATCAGAATTAACAACAATGTAATGAATAGACTTCTCCCTGGAAAATTTCCTTCCTGATCCTGCAGTTTTCTCTGAGAGTTAAGTATCATGTATTTGCTAAATTGTCTTCTCAAAGAACCTTCTTTTCTCATTGAGAAATGAAATAAGTATTGAAATATGTTTACAGATAATAACATTATCGGAAACTGTAGACATATTTTTATATAAGCTTAACTATAGCTTGTCATTTTGAAAACAGGAAGAAGGCACTGATAGTTACCCTAGTGGAAAGAGAGCATTAGTAACATTTTCATTACAAGATAATGTGGACATTTTATCTATGCTATCAACCAGCTCTTGCCTATCTTCCATTAGGATGTACAGATGGTAAATTAACTACAAAGAAATTTTACAAGGGTTCATTCATTTAAATAGAAATACTTTGAAACTTTTAAGAAAGGAAATAAAAACAAAAGTGAGACAAAGGGTGGAAAGTTCTATCCTTTTAGTGGAACTTTCTTCAAGATAGGAAGCTCAAACTATAATATAAACTTAAAATAATTTGTAAATTTCTAAATCTTATGATTTGGTCAACTTTAAGCCATTAGGAAATAACAGTGGATTCAAGACTATTTCATTTGACACTGGAAATGTTATTTCCCAAACAGTCTCAATAAGGTCTCAGATTTGACCTGGAAAGTTTAATTTCAAATGGTTGGCCATCAACCCATCCTTGACTATTAAATGATGAAGGTCAAACTACAAATCACTGGAAACATAAGGCAGTTCCTGTGTTTTACACTGGAGACATGGTTTAAATAAATCTGAAATTGCGTATTGTAATATAGTTTATAGGAATGAGAATCAAATTGTGTTTTCCACTAGGAAACATTAGAACAATGCCATTTCTCCTATTCTCTACAGAAGAGGGGACAGGTTTTTTAAAGTCAGTTGTCAAAAAGGATAGTGACTAACACTAGCATTTCAATAATAAATACCATCATCATTACCACAGTTACTGCACATTTATAAATGGTCAATTTTGAGCTCAAAATTACTTATGATAATGCACTGAATTTCTAACCTTCCACTTGATAAAAGAAATGGAAATTTCAAAAAGGTAGCATGTGATATTCAAGCAATTAAATAATTATCTAGGGGGGAATAAGAAGGGAAAGGGAAAGCTTATCTAGTGCAGGAACCATGGCTGGTGAGCAAGTTTACAGTATATCCTAAAGAATGAGTAAATAAACCTTCAGAAGATCCATGACCCAATTATGTCTTGTGCTTTTGGACATGATGGATTTTTGAAGTGGAAACTTTTCCCCATATTATGGTCTTCATTCTCTGATACTGTAACAGTTAAAATTTTAGGGGAGACTGAGGCAGGTAGGAATTAGTTTCTCTCTGCAAGGAGTATTATATTTTATAGAGGTTTATTAAAGGTTAAGGATTAAAGAAAATACAGAATAAGAATAAACACGTGCCTAGGCCAGAGGCCTAGGCACGATAACCTCACATCACGGAAGAGATGCGTCTGCTCTAAAATGGAAGTCCAAAAGAGACCCAAAAACCTATGCCACCAGCTTAAATCCTTCCTCGATCTCGGACCACTTCAGAATTCCCGTGAGATTACAAAGCATTTTGGGGAAGTGGAGCAAAGGCTTGTGGGGGTTGTAGTCCTGTATTCAAGTCTATTTTTTACAACACCAAATATTTTGAGACCATAACTGTTTCCTGTACATTGTCATGGGCATTTTGTAAAATTCCCGATGTAATTTTTTCATGCTTTTTAGATTTCCTGATTAATCAGTCTTCTACTACTTCCCCTTGGAATGAGATAGGAGATGAAAAAAGAGAAGAAGCCAATGGAGCAAGGAGGTAATGTGAGAAATATAGCCACATTTTGATGATTTGAATGGAGAAATTTATATCTGTATTTATCGCCAACATTCCCCCTTGTAACCACAGAGATTAACTCTTCCCCATGAATAATATACCAATAATTGTAGTCGAAGTGGAGAAGACAGACTATTCTTAAGTGTTTGCTTACATATATTTCTACCTGTTTCAATCAAAATGAGAAACCCCCTTTCACGAACATGCAGTTAATCATTCCAAAGTAGGTAAGCAATGCATTCAGCAATGATAAAGCTTCTTAAACTAAAGGACTAATAGAATCATGTTCAAGTTTCAAAAATATATATTACTCATACATATAACTTGTATACTAAAGTTGGTTAACCAGCATTCATAATGCATAATGATGTATTGATTGATTTCACTGATAAACATAAAATTAGTTCAGAACTTCTGTTAAAAAGTAAAAACAAAAGACTGAGAAGATTGGGAGGAATACATCACTGAAAGATCAATAAGTTTGGTATATGTAAAGATATGTTTCATACATATCTCCACTTTTATTTAATATAAGCACAAAGGGAATGATCTGGCAGAGGATTAAGACCAGCTTCAAAACCATGTAATGCTGATCATGCAAATTGAGTTACTGGCAGTGCAGGAACCTGAGTCCAGATTCCTACTGTGACCTACTCCTCCATGGATTGAGTCCTTGGCTCTGGTTCCTGCTTTTGCTCTCTTTACTCCACAGTTATTCAGTTTCCCTGCTGCACTTCTGGACAGAGATACTAAGTGCAACACATTTTCTCTGCTTGGTTTGCCAAATGCGCTTTGAACTATTCTCAGACAGAGCTTTTAGAATGCTTTTGTATCTTCCTTCAGTCATTCTATCTGGCCCTAGGATACTCTTTCATAGGTTATAATGAAAAATAAACTACTTAGTAATTCTCTCTGGAAAATTAAAATAATTCACTTTTCTTTCTTTATGTGTCTAATTATTACGTATATGCCTTTTTGTGTTAGGAAATATTCATTAAAAAAGGAGTTACAAAATTAATTTATGTCCAGTGAGAGATGATTTAACAAGATTTTGATACAGTCTTTCAAGGTTTAGTTCCATCTTCTTATCAGTTAGTAAATCACCACCTTAATCTTCTCCCACTGTCATGGCATTATTTGAATGGCTTCTGTAAGCCTACATGGTAATAATTTTCCCACTTTCTCCCTTGGCTCAAAGTAATTTTGCCAGTCAGGACAGCACCAACTTAGACTTGCTATAAAATATCTTATTAAGCTCAAATTTCTCTTGAATCAGAGCCTGCTCAATTTACAATGATTTATGTTAAGATCATGCTTTCTACCTTCTTAATATCCTTTTCAAAGAATGATGATTTTCTGCCTTGAACTTGTTGCCCATGTGAAACAAAGTCAATTATCCTTCCCCTTACACAAAACTAAAAAGCTTCCACATGGAGAATCAATAAGTAGCTTGATTTAAGGTTAGTCCTGAGGACACTTGAAAGCTTTACATTACTGACGTAAACTGTTAAGATGGCACGCAGAGCCAAAATCCTGTGACTTGGAACTCTTGAAAAGGTATATGTGCTAAATAGATAAAATTGAGTTATTGAAAACTGAGTATATTATATAATATTTATTTACATCTAATATTGTTAATTAGTTGCCAATACTGTTATGTCAACTTATTTTAATGGAGGTAGTAACATTAGAATGTAAACTTCTTGAAGGCAGGGAATGTTCTGGCTTTTTCTTTTTCTTCATCACTAGGGCTTTACACAGTTTCTGCAATACAATAAGAGCTTACTAATATCAAATTACATAATAAGTGCTTCTTGACTGATTTATTAATTTTCATTGTTAAGTGTGAAACATAACTACCATGTATCTTGGTATTTGAGATATAGAGGTTTTTCTAGAGATAATCTGCAGAATCTTTTAAGCTATACTTTGTTTTCTATTTTCAGTAGTATTTTTTAATATTTTTATTAGTCCCAGAATTATGATGCTTTTTTTTTTAATTTTGTTCTTTTTTCTGGGAGAGCTGTTATAAAGAAATTGTCTCTGTATAGCTTACCTTCAAGGTCACACAGAGAAATCATGTCTCCTCTTAATATTGTTACATTTTTATTTTCTAAAGCCAGCTTCTTCCTCTTCTTCAATATTTTTGAGTTCCATACATTTTAGTCTTTCTCATCTTTGAGAAATTATCTAGAGTAGGTTCATTTTTTTTTCTAATTTGTGAATTTAGGAAAAATATATTGGATTGAAAACCCTACCTTCTTATTATTTTGTTTTTCAGTTGTTTTTAGTTATATCTGACTCTATGTGACCTTTTTTTTTTTTGCAAAGATAATGGAGTGGTTTGTTATTTCCTTCTCTAGCTCATTTTAAAGATATAAAAAGGAGGCAAAAAAGATTAAGTAACTTTAAAAGGTTATTTAGCTAGTAAGGTGTCTGAAACCAGATTGGAACTCATGAAGGTAAGTCTTCTTGATTCCAAGCCCAATGGTCTATCCAGTATAGCACCTAGCTTTCCTCTGACAATATATTAATTCTTAATTTATCTTCTTACAGATTTCATTTTTATCAAACTCCTTTGGAATTTCCTGTAGGATTCCATGGAATTCTCTTTTTCATAAGGTTTTAGTGTATTTTTGTTTATCTTTTAAAATTCATAAAAAGGGTTTTTGAAATTTTTGAGAGTTTAGTAGTCTTCCATTTTCCTAGTTTTATTATTACATATGTGGATATATGTATGTATATAGATTCCTCCACATTTTTGTTTTCTTCCTCTTGAATTATTTAGTGTCATACCCCTTATTTTTTATACTCTCCTCATTTTTTGACTATCCTCCAATTGGTGGCAGGTGCAGATATGGGCTACAAAGCTGCTTTAGTTTTCTGTCAATTTGAAGGGTTTTAATTCTGAGAAGACAATATTAGAAAATAAGTATTGTTTTATTAGTTTACAAAACAGGGTTAGAGAATTACAAGAAATGGGAATTTTAACTCAAGGGGGTCCATTAGATTATGCACTCCATTCGATAAAACCTGGGGATTCCGTTTACATAAAAAAAAACTTTAATAGAACTAGTGCAACACCACCATTATGAGTAGTACCTTTCCATATTATTTTGACAACACCGTCAGCTATTCGTGTATTAGAGAAATAAATGTGGCTGCATTACTTGCATGAGAAAAAAGCAATAGCAGCAGAAGAGATTACATCAGACAACATGACTTCAGTCAAAAAGATATCAGAAGAAGAAATTATTCAAGAAGAAGAATGAAATGAAGACAGAACAAGATCAGTACAAAGGAGAAGGCAACATAGAAGAAACATATATGACAGCAAAAATTATGATCAAACTATAACAAAGACATTGAAAAACAAATCAACACAGAGAAGAGGAACACAGACTAATTATGGGCATGTAAGATTTTTGTGCCATTGTAACACTACACACTTTCATTATACTTGCAAACAAAAACTACATAGTAAAAACATGAAGACAGAAGACAGTAGCAGAGGAGGTAACTTCAAAGATTTGGTAAGTATTCACTACAAAATAACATATACATACAGGACACATTTCTCACAAATTCTGTAACATCATAGCCAGGTGATGAGTATCCATATAAATAAATAAATACAGATAAATCAAATAATAATAATTATACACATTAAAATAATAAGATCTTATCTCACAGGAAGACTTTATGTGTTACTAGGAGATAAAATCAAGAAAACATACATAACTTTCTAAAGAAAATCTTTAAGGTTTTCTTAGTCTATCTTAAGGGGGAGTTTATTTTCCTCCTGTAACATGTAAATAGTTTGTACTATTGTACTAATAGTATGTAAATAACATATACATAGATGTAGAAATTGTACACAAAGTTTTTATTTTATTAGTATAGTAAGTTGCTTTTAGAGTTTTAATTAAGTTAGTTTCGGTTTTCTGTATTAATGATAGAATAAGGTCTTGGCATAGTAAAAAGTTTTGTTTGAATTATTCAAATAGGATTTGTAAAATGAAGTTTGCATGGGTTTTGCTTAGTTATTATGTTAGGTAGACTTTAATTTTTTTGTAAAACATAAGTTAGTTTGTAACTGTATTTTATTGTCTCAAAAGTTTTTCAAAAGTTCGTATTTTGTATTTTTCATTTTGTATTTCAGTAATTGTATGTTTTGCACTTGAATTTCTGCAAATATGTTTTCATTGATTATTTGTTTTCATTGAATTTTTTTTCATTTATATCCCTAGTACAGGTTAGCATAGATAAAATGTAGCAATAAGAATAGAATAAGATAAGCATAAGATTAAGATTATTTTTATGAAATATAATGTTAGATATAGCTTTAGGATTACATAGAATAGCAAGCATATGGGAGAGATTATTTTGTGTATCTCTCCATATGTTCAAAGAGGAGGGCAAATTGTAAGGTTAATATTAGAAAATGAGTATTTGTTTTATTAGTTTAGGGATAAAAAGTAGAGTGCTAGCTTGAGAAAGAATTGGAGTTTGAAGCAGAGCTAAGAGAGCGTGTTAATTTCAATTGGTGACAGTTATAACCATTTTTCTGTTCAATTACTCTCTGGCAGTTGGGAGTTGGTCTCCAGCAGTTGGCAGAGACACACTCAGAGACTCTCTCTCAGAGCTGGAGGAGGTAACACCTTTGCCTCTCTCTCTCTTTCTGTCTGTGGGAAAGACCTGAAGGAACTTAGTGTTTTCCTTTCCCAACTTGGAAACATTATTGACTATCTATTGCAGTTTTTATAGATTGATTTAACTTTGAAAGGATCAAAGAAAAACCTAGCATTTGGTTTGGACTCTGAGTCTGTTAACACTCAGAGTCCTAACTTGATTCTTGTTGAGACTCAACCAGCTAGCCTTTGCTATTTTATAATTTGAAGGTGAAGTTAAGAATTATAAGAATAATAGTGGTAGTTTTTATTAAATAGTATAAATTTGGGTTAGTCAGATCAGGGAGTAGTGTAGCCTGTGAAATACAGGAGAAGCGGTTCTTTGCGGAACCTGGGAGTTTATTTGGGTTAATTCAGAATCCGTTAGAATTAGAAATACTTTATTATCCTTATATAGTTCAATAAATATTTTATTTTTATAATAAGAGTCTTCATAGTGTTTTTTCACCTGGCCCTGAAGGGAAATTCACATTTGAGCTTCACTTCATCACTGAAGATAGTTTTGATTACATCTATCAAAAGTATCAAAACAGTTTTGAACCTGTTTTGGAGAGTTTTCCATCTCTATTTTTATGTACCTTGCCACTGTCATTTATTTTTACAATGTCCATCGATCTGGGTCCCATCCCTAAGTAGCCTCTGGGAGACACAATTAAGGAAATACAACTGGAGAAAAAGATGTGCATTCACTTTCCTTCAGATCTATTGCAAACATTGATGCTTATCTCTTACTCTAGTTTCTCCTTTGGCCTTTCTCCTTTCCTTGTTTTACTAGGCTGAAATAGCAAATGCTACTTTTTGCAGGGAGGGAGAGATTAGGAACATTTCCTGATAAAGCCCCAACAGCATTTAGAGACCCTGATATAAGGACTGACCCATGCAGAAAATAGAATACTTCTCCAATTACTTCCTTCTCGAAAGGCTGAGCAAAATATTAAGCAGATTTATTAGATTATCTCACTTGGAAAACACTTGGAAAACAGCCTTGGAAAATGGTTGCCTTCCTTCTTCTTTATTTGACTAATATATAAAGTAGATATAAGTGTTTGACTCTTACCGATGATTTGTGGACTGGCAGGAAGTGAGGTATATCATTGAAGTCTCTATCATCGGAGGTGATGCCAATATCATCCCCAAACACAGTCATGAGACAATTTCTATTCATTTGTTGGGTGCATGGAGTATCTGTGGGGCTGCTCTATAAATCTGATATTTGCTAGTGTTAATGCATGAAAATTTTACCTTGTTGAGATTCTAAAATGTCTAATTCACCATCTTGTTCATCTAATGACTTAGCCTACTTTTAAATGAAATGAAACTGGTACTACTTACCTATCCCCAGATCTGAAGCGTAACACCCAGAATGATTAAAAAAATGTTATAGGTATTGATATGAAAAACCTATGTGTTCTTGTTTGTAGGATTTATGTACAAATTATATTACTTTTAGTAATTTAAACAAAGAATTCCTACAATTCATTGGTGAATTTTGGATAGCTACCATGGCCAAAATGTGAATGAAACTTGGCCAAACACATGTTCATTATGAGTTGCATGAATCTGAATGGAATAAATAAAAGTATCCATTTTAATATAAGTTGTTTTATAAATAGCCCACCAAATAAATTATTTTTGAGTAGATAAATTAATTCATCCCTAGACAAATTAATTCAACCACTAGTCAGCAACTTAAATTTATAATTATTTACCAGCAGGATAATCCAATAAATTTCTAGAAGAAAACCTGGATTTTCCATTTTATCTACTTTACCTGGAGACAACACTTCATACAAAGAACAGGCATGTTTAAGACAAAATCCTGATAGAATGTGAATGAATTTCATCATTCTGGTCAGAGTAGGCAAATATTAGAAGCTTTATAAGTTGTTTTCCTTGATTTTATTAAGCTTTATATTCAATTGAAATTTAATGCAATGAGGAGCAAAACTTGAGCCCAAGACCAATTTTAGACTACTTTCCTATGAACTCATAATATCAAATTACAAGTGGAACATCATGAGACAACAGATCTTATTAGATGATCTCACTCAGAGGGCAAAACAAACACAGTTTCCAGATGCCTGGGGGACTGGTTGCCTTTCTTCTTTTTCATTTATTTGACTGATATATAAGGTAGTTATAATTTTTAGTTTTTTAAATTACAGTGCAGATATTGGAAGGAAAATGTGACTATTTTTTGGATTTGGGAACCACCAAATTGCCTTAAGCATGAGAAGTTTGGAGGGGGGAAAATGAGAGAGTAGACAGGAAGAGAATGATCTATGATAATGAAAATGTGCTATTAAAATTGGGAAATAAAAATCTTCAGTATATTAAAATGGAATGAGATGAGGGGGGAAATTGAGTTTTAAATTTTCTAGGACCAGATAATTTTGAACTTTAAAAGGGAAATGTAGGTGACATGTTCAGACCCATGCTTTAACTACACTTTAACAGCTGGAGACAAAAGAGACTTGTGAAAGGGGAAACATCCAATAACTATGAGCCAGGTTGTTGTCAGTGTCAAAGAAAAGAAGGGGGTTAATTGGTATGAACTTATTGATCAGTACTAGTAATACACACTAGAAGAGGACTAATGACAATTAGAAATCTCAGCTCCTCGTCGTTACACCTGAGTTTTTGGGCAACTAATTAGAGTTATTGGCCTTTTACGGTCTCCTTTGGGGAGAACAATCTGCTAGTCCAATACAAATTGGAAGAGTAAGCCCAGAGGGTGTACTGCACATGTAATATTGTGCATTATAACTGTTTGTGCTGGTGTTTCATCCCACTGATAGACTGCATGCTCCATGAGGATAGGAAGCTGGCATTATCTAAAGATTGAACTTCCCTGAGTATCTAATGTAGTATTTGGTATCCAGTCAAGAATTAAAAAATAAAAATATATGTGAGTAATGTTAAAAAGGTAAAATCAATAGGCCTTGACAATAAATGCAATGTGTTGGGTTAGAGGGAGTAAAGGAATCCAGGAAAACTGCCTTTGTCATAAGCTTAGTTGAGGCCTTCATGTAGAATTTTGTGGAATATAATTTCTTCATATTTTGATTCTGTATGAAAACAAGGAGGCTAAAAATGATACTGCTGTAGTTGGCTATCATATGATTATATACTTAGAGGTGTAACGGGGCTTCCTTTGAGCCTATCTAGTCAAATATCTTACCTTATAGATGAGAAAACAAACCTGGAGAGTGACTTGCCCAAGGTCAGAGAGGTTGCAAGTGGCAGAGGTAGGAACTGTACCCAGGTCCTCTGACTACAAATCTGAATTTTAATACTTTACCATAAGGTTCTACAACAAATTGTAAGGATGAGATTGCACCACAAAAGAGATTTGCAAGAGAGTTGGAATTTTGGTGAACTGCCAATCAACCAGATGGAGACATGGTTTTGAAGAGGGCAGTTGGGAAGCCCAGCAGCTTGAATTCACTTCCTTTTCTGACTATGGAAAGGAGGGTTGGAAAAACAAACTCTTTTGGGGCATTGCCTATTCAGGAGACTGAGTGTTGTGGAGAGCTTTGGTTTCACTTCAGAAGAAATCTTGTCAGCCTCTTGCGATCAACATCTCTCTTTAGGGAAACTGACTGAGTTTCTTAAATTCAAATTTATATCTCAATCTTCTAATCAACAGGGATAATCTATAAAGTTAGGGAAATCTATTTTCTTCTCACCCTCTCTATCTCCCTACTTCCTCTACCTTAAAGTTAAACAATATAAATTGTGGGATTAGTGATTGGGAAAACCCTTCAAGCTTACCATTTCTGAGAAAAACCTTTAGATCAGTTGAGAAAGGGCCAAGAAGTGGTGTGGGGGAGGAGTGTAAGATACAGTCTTTCCTTTAGCTGGCCTCCTGATGCCCCTGTCCTATTACCATAAATCTCTTAATATTGGCATCTATTACAAAATGACTCTCAAATCAAGAGCAATTTGGGAAGCATTTGCTAAGTGTTTACTACCTGCCAAACATATTACTAAACAATGAAGATGCAAAGAAAGGCAAAAGACATCCTTGTCCTCAAAAACTAGATATTTCAATGGAGGTTGGGACACAATGTAAATAAAGAGGTATATTTAAGATGTATGCAGAGTAGATGGAAAGCATTCTGAGAAAGAATGTGAGGAGGAAAATGTATTGGGTGTGACAGCTAGAAAAGACCAGAAAGTCCCTAACCACAATCCCTCTCATTACTCCCACCTCTTCTTTTTCCTGTCTGCAAGGGGGTTCTGGTTGGGTTTTGAAAGATGTGCAAGAGCACGAAAGAGAGTGAGGATTGGGTTTAGCAAGGTGATCGTGCACTAGGAGGAGGACAGGATTGGTATTTAAGATTGTGAGCCCCTCTGGGCTCAAGGGAAATCACCCCATTGAAACTATACTTAAATACCTGTCTCACTGCATGCTCTCCAACTGAGTTGCATCTCTGTTGCAGAGGCCCTCTTCTGGAAGAGTAATAAACCAGCTTGCTGCTTTTTAATCTCATTCATGCATTTTCATTGAGTTGGTGGGCTCATGTCCCACACAAATGGAAGTATTTCTTTTCAAGAAGGCAAATTATTTTCCCAAAGCATAAAATATAAGAACCCTTGATTATTTTATATGAGAATCTAAGAGGAGCATATATATATATATATATATATATATATATATATATATATATATAGTTTTCTTTGAAAAATGAAAACTCTGTTGCACTAAGTGGTCAAAGGAGGCAAATAAGCAGTTTTCAGGTGAAGAAATCAAAGTTATGAATAATCATACAAAAATTAAAATCACTCTGGGGTACCACCTTTCAATTATCAGATTGGCCAAAACAACAGTAAAGTAATAACTGTTGGAGGGAATGTGGCAAATTGTATTATACTAATGTATTGTTCGTGGAGTTGTGAACTGATTCATCCATTCTGGAGGACAATTTGAAACTATGTTCAAAGGGCTATACAACTGTGCACACCCTTTGATTCTACAGAATACAACTACTAGTTTTGTATCCCAAAGAGATAAAAAAAGGGGGAAAGACCTACTTCTACAAAAATATTTATAGCAGCCCGCTTTGTGGTAGCAAAGGATTGGTGGTAGAAACTGAGGGAAAGGCCACCAAGTGGGGAATGGCTGAACAAATTGTGGTATAAAACAATTGTGCTATAAGAAAAGAGGTATAGGATGATTTCAGAAAGAGCTGGGAAGTCCTACATGAACTGATGCAAAGTGAAACAAGGAAACTAGGAGAACATTATACACAGTAATAACAATATTATAGAACTATCAACCTTGAAAGGTTTAGCTACTTTCAACAATACAATTATCCAGGACAATTCTGAAGAGTTTATGACAAAGAATGTTATCTACCTCCAAAGAAAGAAACTGTTGATGTCAGAATGCAGATCAAAGCATACTATTTTCACTTAAAATTTATTTGAGTTTTTATTTTGCTGTTTTGGTTTTATATTAGTGTTCTTTTATAACAATGAACAATATAGAAATCTGTTTTACAAGATAATGCATCTAAAACAACAAATTGCTTACCACTTTTGGGAAGGAACAGAAAGAGATGGTTTTGATCTTATAATTTAGAAAACTTACATGGAATATTATTACACGTAATTGGTAAAATAAAAGTTTTTTTAAGTATTGTTCTGTTGACTTAATGAGAAGGCAGTAATAAAAATGTTTTTGGATATTTCTAGGAAGTCATAAGAATAATACAGAATTACTGAAAAATATATGTATTATGTACTATTTTGAAAAAAGTCATTGAGTTACCTGTTATTAAGAAAGGATTTGTTTAAAATTGATTTGAAGATTTGTTTTATCCTCATAGGAAGTGCTTACCTTCCATGGAGAATATGATATGAATACTTAGAGCTCTGTTTCAAACTCCTTAAATTCACTGACATTATAAACTCTTATAATTTATAATAGTTTTACATACAGTGAGTACTTGCTAACTGCTTTTAGTTAACCGATTTTTGGGGAGTATACTAGTTTTATCATATTTTCTATTTAGAAAAAGAGAAAATAAAAAAAGATGAAATTTAGTTTTTTTAGTGTATCATTTATTAAATTTATCAAGTTCATCAATCTCCTGATACTTAATTATGATAATTCATCTAATTTGTTATCTTTGAAACTCATCTGGAAAACCTAAAATTGGATAACAAAATAAATATTTTTCTGTATTTATTTATTGCAAAATATATTTTTTCCATTAACATTATGAAAAAGATGATCATTAAAAACATGATTCTTTAACTGAAACTTCAAATTTCACCTCAGGCTAAAGATCAGAGTAATCCACTCAAATGGTGGGTAGAAGTTAGGGGAGAGCTGTGAATAAACTTGTTAGCAAGATATGTGGAATTATGCAAATGATATTATAATAAAAAAGTAAACTGACTGGAAACTACTACTGATTGAAATGGAGAAGGTAAACTGAGGGGGAAACTGCAGTTCTCTGGCTTTTGACTAGAGAGGCTGCTACAGGGACCTGAACCTGCTTATTAGTAATGGAGATAGAAATGATGATGGATGCCAGACAAGGTATACTGGTACACAGGGGAACTACTTATAAAGGGATGCCCTGGGGTTTACTCTGGGGTTTGCCTATTGATCCCTACTGATTGCTGATGAATCAACCTATTTCCTAACCTCCTTCCTCCCTCATTCCCTCCCTTAACCTACCTCTCCCTATTGCCTCCCTTACCTCCCCAATATTCTTGAAGTCTTTGATTCTTCCCTCCCTCCTGAGTGAACTATAAAGATATTCTAGTTGCTTTCCCAGTCAAGGAGTTTATTGGGATTACAGGATGGGAAACTGAGGTAAGAGGGATGAGGATTTTCCCTAATCTCAATGAGATAAAATTGAGGGTTTGGGGAGTCACAAGTGTGACTCTTAGACAGTTGGGAAGATGGAGGACAACAGGAGTTCAAATCTTCTTTCTTCTTCTTCACAAATCAACCAGGTCTCTCAGCTTAACCCCAGAAAGAAACAAAGTTCAAAGTCTCCAAGTTTCTCCTGGCCAGCTCAACTCTCTTATAGACCACCAACTCAAAAGCTTCTCCCCTGGTCAGCTTCCACTGCTCAGAGCCAGAGAAACAGAATCCAAGTCCAAAAACCCAGTCAGCCTCACAAAAGGTCTTTCAGCCAGCTTCAAACCTCCAGGGAGAGAAAGTGTGTCTCCCAGTCAGAGACAAAGTCCAAAAGCCCCTTCCCCTGTCAGCTCAAACTGCCACCAACCCGAGATATTCCATTGGAATCTCTTGCACCTTGGTCCACAAGTCCTGCAAAACCTCTCTCTCTCTCTCTCATGTCTCTATCATGATATCCATGATATCTATCATATTCTTTGACCCAGAAATTCCAGTATAGGCTCAAAATTCAGTAAGGTCATTGAAAAGGAGAAAGTCCCCACATATACCAAAATGTAATGACCCATTTTTGTGGTTAATAACTGAAAGTAAAGATGCCCATCAATTGAAGAATGGCTAAACAAACTGCAATACAGGAATGTAATGGAACATTTCCACATTGTACATAATAAGCATGATGAATAAATAGAAACATGAAGATTTAGATAAACTAATATAGATGAAAGTGACAGAATAGCTGCTTCCCCTTCCCTCTCTATCTTGATCTGAATTCTCTGCTGTGGCTATTCAGCTTTAGTCTTAGCTAGCTAGGCTTAAGAGATGGATTTGAAGTATTAAAACTGCTGCCTGCTGCTATTGCTTCTCCTTGCCTGGAGCACAGCCTTAGGTGTGTGTCTGCTTCTTCCTCTAGTCTTTCACCCTTTATTAGAAGATAATGACTAACATTTATATGACACTGTGAGCCAGATACCAAGGTAAGCATCTTATAATTATTATCTCATTTGATGTTCAAAACAACCCTGGGAGATAGGTACTGTTATTTTGCTCATTTTATAGATGAGGAAACTGAAGTAAACAAAGATTAAATGACTTGCCCCAGGGCATATAGCTAATAAGTGTCTAAGTCTGAATTTTAACTTTGGTCCTCTAGACTCTAGGTTCAGAGCCCCATCCACTGTACCAACTAAGGTCATCTAGCCCTGCCTTGGAGGGTGAGGGACAGAGATTGTTCTTAACTTTTTTTTTTCATTCATTTCAGTTGTCAACCTGGAAAAATGCAGAACCATCAAAACAGTTACAAAGGAACAAGTCTTTAATCAGGACAAGGGAGACAATGCTCTTATAGCCACTGCAGAGTCACATAGACACATGTACACAAAAAGCCATCCAGCTCTGAGACTCTGAGGGAAAAAAAAATCCAAAACAAAACACCATGAATGGCAATATATATATATATATATATATATATATATATATATATATATATATATATATATATATATATATAAATAACCAAAGAGAAACAATTGGTGACAGAAATGTTTGCGAAAGAGGTTGTAGCTCAGAGTCTACATAGTGATGGCAAACCTTTTAGAGACTGAGTGCCCAAATTGCAACCCTCATGTGGCATGTGAACTACAGACAGGGGAAAGAGGAAGCACTCCCACTGGCTTCTGGGTAGAGGCCTAGGGGAACTGAGGAATGTTCTCAGGTGTGGTGGAGAGGGGGAGGGAATCAGCTACCTCCAGCACACTTGCCATAGGTTCTCCAGCACAAGGCTAGGTTATAAGGAGCAGCCTAAATACAGTAAGAGAAACAGAAGCTAAGAAAAAAAAAAAGAGTACTTAAGACTTAAGGACATCTGCCACTGCCATTCCTATCCCTGGTGCTCAGTGGACCCTTGGTGATCTATTGTTGGGTTTCTTGAATTGAAATTGGGAGTTTCTTGAAGGCAAGTTCTCAAAGGACAAAGGTAAATTTGAGTTTTCATAAAAAAATCTTGTCACTGTCATGTCCAATTCTTTGTGACCCTATTTAGTGTTTTTTTTTTTAGCAAAGATACTAGAGTGATTCACTTGTTTTTTTGTTTTCCTTCAGATCATTTTACAGAAGAGGAAACTGAGGTGAGCTGGGTTAAGTGACTTGCCCAGGGTCACTTTGCTAGTAAGGGTACAAATCTGTATTTGAATTTAGGTCTTCTATACTTTAGGCCCAGAGTCACCCACTATTCTATCTAGCACTAGCTAGCTCCTGTCTTCAGTTCACACAAAGTGAAGGACAGAACTGCCCAATAATAGCTGTTCTTATTAAAAGTCTAGGCCTTTCTGTGACTCTCTTCTAACAAATAATAGGCCTCAGTTGGAATGTTCTCAATGTCCTCTTGCTTACACCCTAGCCTCATTGTTCACAGAATTTCTTCTGTCTATCCATGCAGATCTAGGCTGGAAAATTAAAACAAAGAAGTGTTTTGGTTTTTTTTTCCCCTTTGATTTTCTGATTATGCTTCTTTCTGTTTCTACATGGAGTAGTTTTTTGGGGGGGTCAAGGGAGAGATAGTGGAGTTGGAATGTATACTGCTTCTTCCTGCTTCTTATATTGGCTTGTCTGTCAACCAATGATTCTTTAAATAAAACATGACCTATCCTCACCTAAAACAAACGTAAAGTAGGATTTAAGTGGGAAACTAGTTTTATAGAATGAAAAACTGGACAACTATCATTCTTCCTGCCTTATGGAGTTCTTTTTTATTATTTCATTTTTATTTCCCTCCTTCCTTTGTGGCATAGAAGACTGATGTTTTAGGTATCAGCTATGATTGAGGCTTGGGAAAGTAGGTATTTCCCCTCCTTACAAGGCAATGGTTCTTAATTGCAAATCCAGGAAATTAGGAATTGTAATCTTACATAAAAAAAAAAAATTCAATTACATTCAAATAATTTTTTCTTCTAAACCCTCTATGTTACTAATAACCTATTTTGCCATTTTCTCTCTAAATATTTGATTCCAAATTATGGTATATGATGGTGATGGAATTCTATTGTGCTATGAGAAATGATGAGCAGAATGATTTTCAGAAAAAAGCTGGCAAGACATACATGAACAGATGCAGAGTGAAATAAGCAGAAACAGGGGAACACTATACACAGTGACAGAATTACTGTGGAATGATGCACTGTGAAAGGCTCAACAGTACAATAATCCAGAACAGTTCTGAAGGACTTATGAAAATAAATGCTACCCACCTCCAGAGAAAGAACTGTGGGAGTCAGAATACAGATCAAAGCATACTATTTTTCACTTCAGCCTATTTGTGTTTTTCTTTGGGGGTTTTGGTTTTAGAGGAGTATTCTCTTATAACAATGATGAATCTGGAAATAATTTTTGCATTATACTACATTTATAACCAAGATCAAATTGTTTATTATTTCCAGAAAGGGAGAAGAAATGGAGGGATGGAGATGATTTGGATCATAAAACACAGGATCGTAAAACACAGGATGAAAATTAGTACATGTATTTAAATAAATAAAACAAATATTAAATATTTATTTGATATAAATAAATATTAATAAATAATCAAAATAAATCTTATTTTATGATATATTATAAAATCATAAATTTTATATTTAATTAAATAAAATTTAAAAAAAATTTTAAATGAACACTTGATTCCATTTAAATGACAAATATAGGATATCTAGACAATGTAACCAAGAAAAGTTCCCACTGTTATGAGTAAATCATTTTTTGATAAATAAGGTTAAGGTTTTTTAAAGATGAATAAATTGACTGTCAAGGGTGTTCCTGAACAAGCTCATGCACCCAGTATCTTGGTTTAAAAGTATCAAGAGAACATCTTTCCTGCTAGCATCCTAGTGACTAAAACCCTGGAGGGCTGCCAGGCCAGGGTATTGCCCCAGTTTAAGAAGCCTTGAGGCAGTAAGCTGCAGGTAGGTCAGGGTTGGCTGCCCTGCCCCTACTCAGTAGCTGGCTTTTCCAGTTCTCCAGCCTTGCTGGACTGCAGCGCAGGAGCTCCTAGGTTTCTTCCTCCCCTGGGGCGAGCCCAAGGTAGGCTGCAAGGCTCCCTTTTGGCTTCTGCATGGCCTGAAGTCCGGGGCATAAAGGGGCCAGAGGAAGTTTGAAGGTCGCCAACTGGGCTCCCAGAGGCCCCACTCCTCTATCCGGGTGACCCCAAGCTTGGCCACGGGCAATGCTGCCGCTGCTAAGATGGACTGCCCGGTACCTCCAAAGAGAAATAAGGACAGAAGGTCACATGGGGAAGACAATATCACCTGGTCTCTTTACCTGCTGCAGTGAGGGAAACTCAACCTGAGCCAGAATTTTGTGGAAGGAGGAGGAGGTTCTGAGGTTCTGAACCCTCCAGCATAACCTCATCAGGCTCCCAATTTGCCCCGCCCCGCCCCTCCCCTTCCCATGCCTGGAGTATCCTGTAATGCGCTTTGCCATCCTTAAAGCGCTCTACGAATGTATAGCTAACATTCTCATTCCCTGTGGACCTGGAACACTGACCTGGGGTTTGGAGTCCAAGAGGCGCTTCCTGGAGCCCAAGTGAGAAGTGACCTTTAAGGGCTGCGACCCCAGCCTCCTTGTGGCCAGCTGTGTGCAACAGATTCTGCTGCCTCTTCTTGTTTTACTTCGATGCGGTGGCTGTTAATATCCATCTTCTATATTTTGTAAATATAAGGAGAAATAACAGGTACAAGTATCAGTTGAAGCTTCTTGAACTTTCCAGTTCTTTTCTGGATATAAAATCCCCTAATTATCGAGGAAAATTACTTTTTATTTTCTATGTAAACAACAGTTCTTGGGTACATTACTTCTTCCTTCCACCCCAGCTTGCTCCAAGGTAGCTTTGAGAATTGGTAGATTCTTGTTTGTAATCCTTGTAGTTTTTAGTGCCTACCACTGAACGTGGAACATTGTATCTTTGTAAATGCTTGTTGAATGACACAAAGGAAACTGAAAACAAAAGCCAACAAACAAAACGGATGTTCCCTAAATGGATTCTTCAGCTTCCAGATGACTTAGTCTTTTTTTTTTTTTACATTTTTGCTTCATGCTGATTGTCCATTTTAAAGGTATTTTATAGCAACTGGAGGACAGATGTGAAAAGTTATTTCCAACTAAACCTTAGCAAGATGTAGCAAGATGACTTTAAGTAAACACTTAAAATGATTGTAAATAAATATAGGGAACTGAATGCTATTTTCAGTTGTCAGTAATATAGCAATTATTTCGTGTTCACCAAAGTCTTTTAGATGGAGGAGCATTAGGTAAAGGTTTGCTTTATCCCAAAATTACTGTGTATTTTTATATTTGTACATGAATTTATTTGTGTACAAGATGTTTCCCCCAATAGAATGTGAGTGACTTGTGGGAAAAGAATTGTTGCACTTTTTTTACTGTGTATTGTCAAAATGGAACATGGAACCACTGAAGCAGTCAGCAAAACCGAATCTTTAATCAGGAAGGAGACAGAAGTATTTTCACAAAATCCAAGATTTAAATTTTTGTTCAAGAAAGATCTTCAGAGAAGAAGCTTGCTAACTACTAAATCCAGAGAATGAACTGTTTACAGAAAGATACCTAAACCCTTACACTACAGGAAAATCCAGAATGAACTTTGGGGTGTGGTTGATTGAACTGAAGGTTGATTGAACATTTATTTTGAATGTACACTCTTATGCCAAAGGGGACTGCCCCCAATTGGCTTTTGTCAATGTGCCCAGCAAAAACAGTGGTTTTGCTGTCTCTCTTACTCCTATTTCCCCCTTATCTCTAACTATTGTAGTTTTCCTCTTAAAGGATAAAATTTTATATACACCTGCAGTTAGAAATTTATGGGGTGCAGGATGCTTATGTTTAGTGATCAATTGGGGAGCCTAGTCCCCCAATCATCATCAGGGGGGATTGTGATTTTTAGATTCTCTCCATCTTGCTTGGTCTAACACCCAGGAATGTGTACACCCACATTACACGAGCATGTGCTAGCAAATGACAAATCAGAAACAGCAGACAAACTCCTGGGCTGTCCTAAGACAAGCTAAGCTATCATTGGCACAGATGAGATACAGGAAAGTGGCTTAAAACTGTCTATATAAAGCACATCACTTCCTCTCTCTCTCCCTCTTTCCCAGGAGAGGCGACTCTTGCTGGCACTGTGCTAAGCATTCCGAAATCTTGGTGTGGTGGCAGCTATTTGTCTGGGTTTGGTGGTGAGTTTGCCTTTGAGCTCTGATTCAGGCTCAGAAATCTTGACTGAGCCCTTTTGGAGTTCAGGCTGATTTCTTCCTCCTTCACATTCCAAAAACCTTACTTTCTAGATCCCCTAATCTTCCCATCCGATACCTGAAATCCTTCACCCTTTTCTTCTCCCTTCTTATTTTCTTTCCACTATATCAATTAAATCACCATAAATTTCCAGCTGACTTGGGTGTTTTATTATTTGGGATTTTTCCAATTAAAATTAGATTTTAAGTCACAATGCTAAAATTATCTTTACACAGATCCTGGATATTTGGCCACCACACAAGCCAAGGGCCAAATACCACACAGAGTCAAACTCTGGGGGCTCTGGGGACAGTGTCTCTGAGAGAATAACTGTGCTAGATGATTCTTTAAAGAATAATGGAACATAGGGATCTTATATACCTTTTGGGGAATTAAGCACTGTAAACATACACTGCCAGGTTGTAAGCAGGTTTGGGAAAGAGCTGCAACCTGGGGCTGGAGTATCAGGGAGTGGTCCTACTACAATGGATACTAAAAAGATTGTTCCTGCACAGGTGTGGGTCTTCTTGGGAATTAATCTCTGATAACAATGGGGAAAACTTTTAGAAATAAAAGGGTGATTGAGCACTTGAGCATTTCTGTTACTCCTATTCAGAACACTTAATGGATGCTTGTTGATCCATTGTTCAGTCTAAGACAAAGTCAGTTTGGGACTTCCAGAATTCACATTGATAGTATTTTTATTACCTATCTCTGCTTAGCATATTACTGGGGCCCCATAAATTCCTTTTTGATACCTGGCATAAGGACCTAGATAAAGGAAATCCCCAAAGTGATAAGGAGAAATGGTGGGATTTGGCAATGATAATAATAAAAAAAAAATTAAAAAAAAAAAAAACTTGACCGACCAGAGAGGTCTCTAGGTAGGGACCTATTGGATAAGTATAAGAAACAGACTGGGAAGATTCTGTTAGTGCTTGGGAGGAGCTTCAGTGGGGTTAGAGAGAGGTCAGAGAGATGATCAAATTCCACTGTATGGATGGTTATGAACCAGTAAAACAATTTTTAGGCTCTAGTAATTGGGTTTCCTAAATTTGGTAGGATAGTCACAACATCAAGAAAACAACCTTCACTTAAGGAAACTTTGCAGAAGGATTTCTTAGATCAGATGCTTTCCTTTTAATTTAGAAAAGTCTGTCCACCTTATGGTGATGCTCTAGAGATATTCAAAGAGCAAGTTCTTGAACAATTTAAAATGAGTTTGGAAAGACAATATGGTTTATGCTACATGCTAAGGGGTGGGTGAGAAGTTTGAGAATAATTAAAGAGCTAGTCATTCTCTTGCTTGAAATATACCCTCATCTCCTATGAACCTCCCAGACTCATTGGTTTTCTCCAGATGTCAATATCAGGAGACAACTATTAAAAACATAGATCTTATCTTCCCAGCCCCTCACTTCTTCAGTCTACTCTCCCCTCACATTATTTTGTTTTTTATGTGTGTCTCACTGCCCAGTTAAATATAAGTTACTTGAGGGGAAAGGCCTGTTTCAAGTTGTTTTTTCTTTTTCTTTCTGTTCTTCATTATCTTCTTTTTCACTATAGGATCACAGATACTGCTATAGAAGGAACCATAGAAGTCATCTAGTCTAACCCTCTCATTTTAGAGATAAGAAAACCAATGCACAGGGAAGTTAAGTGGGTTACCTTAATTCCTGAAAGTAGTAAAAAGTAGATTGAGGATCAGAACTTAAACCTTACTCTAATATAGCAGTTGAAGTTCACAACTCATTAAATGTTTTTTTGAAATTTACCTACCTTTGAAAAAAGTTTTCAGAAGACACACACACACACACACACACACACACACATACACAAATAGATTCTTCACTCTTCATTTTTTAGTCCTACTTTAATGTACATTAATTCAGTTCGATAAGTATCTTTTGGCTCCTACTTTATGTAAGGTATTGTGTTTCATTTCTGGATAACAGTCAGTAATATTTTATTTTTCATAACAGAGCCTCTTTAGCGTCCTTGCACCTAGCCCTGAAGAGAAGTTCACTTATGAGCTTCACTTCACTGATATAAAATGAGGATATTTTTGAGTCCAGAAATCTGAAATCAGTTCATAATCAATAATCAAATCCATTGCCTATTTTAGTTTTTTCAGGTTGCTTTTATTTTTTCACTAGTGAGGAAGGATTAGTAAGGGTTTCATAATACAAAAATATATAAAGTCTGAATAGGTAAGCTCTCCAATGGTGTAAGGTGTAAGGAGGGAAAAGGGTTTATTTATAAAAGGTTCAACTGGATTATATTTAAAATAGGGTCAACAGGAATTTAATTTATTCCAAAGGGACATATTTACAATTTATTAACAAAATGTAGAAAGAGTAAAGAAAATCAGAGAGAGAGCATAGGGTAAGATCTCTAGCCTAAGCACTAAGTAATTTACTCCAGGACCTTGGCTCAACCCGGGCAGGAAGAGTTAGTCCTTAGGCCTCAGCAAAGTCAAAGACCTAGGAGATGTTTCTCACAAGAGGTAGTAGGTCACTCCTGAGGCTAGTTTTTTTCAGAAAATCCAGCAGTTAAGAGCTAGCTTTTCAATCACCACATGTCAGTCCAAAGGAAGAGATTTTAGAACAGCCTCACCAGGAACAGGGTCTCAGGTCCAGTCAGCAGATTCTCCACCAGCCTTCACTCCAAAGAATGAAGAATTCTCAGTAGGACTCAAACTAAAGAAGTTGTCACTCCCTTTTAAATACATTTTCTTTTGTGTCACTTCCTGTGCCTTCTCCTAATTTTTATGTGGACAAATCATAGTATAAAGCCTTGCTTAGGACTACTTGGGAGACAGTCAGTCAATTCTGATTTGTCACCCACTATTGCACATGTGGGTCACAGACCTTCCCCACTCAATTGTGAATGGGGTGTTTACACCTTTGGTGACTAAATAAAAAAATGGGCAGATCTCCCCACTCAACTTTTAAGTAGGATGTTTATACTTGGTGATTAAATCTAAATTGGGCAGTGGTTACAAGTTAATCTTCACAAAGGTAATTGAAAATGAACATCTTTTTGAAACCTATGATGAATATCTTAGTTATTTAGAAACCCATCAGAAAGTTGCTTCCTTTGTGTAAGTAGCAAATTAAATATTAGGATCACTGAATAACATCTTTATTGAGTTTATTGGTGTCTAGCAGCCTAAATAAAGGGAATTAGCACTCTATTGAGGGACAATCCATCATTGCAGTGATGAACAAACATGGGGGTATCAGCTAAGCCTGTCCATTTTTCCTTTGTGTGTGTGTAAATAGCTTTTATTTTTTAAAAATTTCTATGGATTTGAATCAAGAAAGATGTCTTAGAATAGGTAGCAACTGAGCT